>NW_028263288.1:0-180000 GCF_982192425.1 Myodes glareolus
ACTATCAAAGGAAAGTGATTTTCTCTGAAAGGACAGCATTTAGAAAGTGAAGCAACACTCCATTCACTTCGAACAGTGAATTGAAGTGTTGGAACAGACTGCTTCTCTTTCAGAGAAACGCATGTGTGTTTCCTGTGAATGCTTGAAAGTAGCTTAAGGCACTTTCAAAGGAAAGTGATTTTCTATGAAAGAACAGCATTTAGAAAGTGAAGTAACATTCCATTCACTTCGCACAGTGAATTGAAGTGTTGGAACAGACTGCTTCTCTTTCAGAGAAATGCATGTGAGTTTCTGTTGAATGCTTGTAAGCAGCTCAAGGCTCTTTCAAAGGAAAGTGATTTTCTCTGAAAGGACAGCATTTAGAAAGTAAAGCAACACTGCATTCCCTTCGTGCAATGATTTGAAGTGTTGGAACAGACTGCTTCTCTTTCATAGAAACGCATTAGTGTTTCTTGTGAATGCTTGCAAGTAGCTTAAGGCACTTTCAAAGGAAATTGATTTTCTCTGAAAGGACAGCATTTAGAAAGTGAAGCAACACTCCATTCACTTCGCACAGTGAATTGAAGTGTTGGAACAGACTGCTTCTCTTTCAGAGAAACGCATGTGAGTTTTTTATGAATGCTTGAAAGTAGTTTAAGGCACTTTCAAAAGAAAGTGATTTTCTCTGAAAGGACAGCATTGAGAAAGTGAAGCAACACTCCATTCACTTCGCACAGTGAATTGAAGTGTTGGAACAGACTGCTTCTCTTTCAGAGAAACGCGTGTGAGTTTCTTCCTATTGCTTGCAAGTAGCTTAAGGCACTTTCAAAGGAAAGTGATTTTCTCTGAAAGGACAGCATTTAGAAAGAGAAGCAACACTCCATTCCCTTCGTGCAGTGAATTGAAGTGTTTGAACAGAGTGCTTCTCTTTCATATAAACGCATTAGTGTTTCTTGTGAATGCTTGCAAGTTGCTTAAGGCACTTTCAAACGAAAGTGATTTTCTCTGAAAGGACAGAATTTAGAAATTGAAGCAACACTCCATTCACTTCGCACAGTGAATTGAAGTGCTGGAAGAGAAGGCTTCTCTTTCAGAGAAATGCATGTGAGTTTCTGTTGAATGCTTGTAAGTAGCATAAGGCACTTTCAAAGGAAAATGATTTTCTCTGAAAGGACAGCATTTAGAAAGAGAAGCAACACTCCATTCACTTCGCACATTGAATTAAAGTGTTGGAACAGACTGCTTCTCTTTCAGAGAAACGCATGTGAGTTTCTGTTGAATGCTTGTTAGTAGCTTAAGGCACTTTCAAAGGAAAGTGATTTTCTCTGAAAGGACAGCATTTAGAAAGTGAGGCAACACTCCATTCACTTCACACAGTGAATTAAAGTGTTGGAACAGACTGCTTCTCTTTCAGAGAAACGCATGTGAGTTTCTTCCTAATGCTTGCAAGTAGCTTAAGGCACTTTCAAAGGAAAGTGATTTTCTCTGAAAGGACAGCATTTAGAAAGTGAAGCAACACTCCATTCACTTTGTGCAGTGAATTGAAGTGTTGGAACACACTGCTTCTCTTTCAGAGAAATGCATGTGAGTTTCTGTTGAATGCTAGTAAGTAGCTTAAGGCTCTTTCAAAGAAAGTGATTTTCTCTGAAAGGACAGCATTTAGAAAGTAAAGCCACACTCCATTCCCTTCGCCCAATGAATTGAAGTGTTGGAACAGATTTCTTTTCTTTCACAGAAATGCAAGTGAGTTTCTGTTGAATGCTTGTAAGTAGCTTAAGGCACATTCAAAGGAAAGGGATTTTCTCTGAAAGGACAGCATTTAGAAAGTGAAGAAACACTCCATTCACTTCGTACAGTGAATTGAAGTGTTGGAACAGACTGCTTCTCTTTCAGAGAAACGCATGTGAGTTTCTGGTGAATGCTTGTAAGTAGCTTAAGTCACTTTCAAAGGAAAGTGATTTTCTCTGAAAGGACAGCATTTAGAAAGTGAAGCAACACTCCATTCGTGTTGTGCAGTGTATTGAAGTGTTGGAACAGAGTGCTTCTCTTTCACATAAACGCATTAGTGTTTCTTGTGAATGCTTGCAAGTAGCTTAAGGCACTTTCAAAGGAAAGTGATTTTCTCTGAAAGGACAGCATTTAGAAAGTGAAGCAACACTCCATTCACTTCACACAGTGAATTGAAGTGTTGGAACAGACTGCTTCTCTTTCAGAGAAACGCATGTGAGTTTCTTCCTAATGCTTGCAAGTAGCTTAAGGCACTTTCAAAGGAAAGTGATTTTCTCTGAAACGACTGCATTTAGAAAGTGAAGCAACACTCCATTCACTTCGCACAGTGAATTGAAGTGTTGGAACAGACTGCTTCTCTTTCAGAGAAACGCATGTGAGTTTCCGGTGAATGCTTGTAAGTAGCTTAAGGCACTTTCAAAGGAAAGTGATTTTCTCTGAAAGGACAGCATTTAGAAAGTGAAGCAACACTCCATTCACTTCGCACAGTGAATTGAAGTGTTGGAACAGACTGCTTCTCTTTCAGAGAAATGCATGTGAGTTTCTGGTGAATGCTTGTAAGTAGCTTAAGGCACTTTCAAAGGAAAGTGATTTTCTCTGAAAGGACAGCATTTAGAAAGTGAAGCAACACTCCATTTATTTGTACAGTGAATTGAAGTGTTGGAACAGACTGCTTCTCTTTCATAGAAACGCATTAGTGATTCTTGTGAATGCTTGCAAGTAGCTTAAGGCACTTTCAAAGGAAAGTGTTTTTCTCTGAAAGGACAGCATTTAGAAAGTGAAGCAACACTCCATTCACTTCGCAAAGTGAATTGAAGTGTTGGAACAGACTGCTTCTCTTTCATAGAAACGCATTAGTGTTTCTTGTGAATGCTTGCAAGTAGCTTAAGGCACTTTCAATGGAAAGTGATTTTCTCTGAAAGGACAGCATTTAGAAAGTGAAGCAACACTCCATTCACTTCGCACAGTGAATTGAAGTGTTGGAACAGACTGCTTCTCTTTCAGAGAAACGCATGTGAGTTTCTTCTTAATGCTTGCAAGTAGCTTAAGGCACTATCAAAGGAAAGTGATTTTCTCTGAAAGGACAGCATTTAGAAAGTGAAGCAACACTCCATTCACTTCGCACAGTGAATTGAAGTGTTGGAACAGACTGCTTCTCTTTCAGAGAAACGCATGTGAGTTTTTTATGAATGCTTGAAAGTAGTTTAAGGCACTTTCAAAAGAAAGTGATTTTCTCTTAAAGGACACCATTTAGAAAGTGAAGCAACACTCCATTCACTTCGCACAGTGAATTGAAGTATTGGAACAGACTGCTTCTCTTTCAGAGAAACACATGTGAGTTTCTTCCTAATGCTTGCAAGTAGCTTAAGTCACTTTCAAACGAAAGTGATTTTCTCTGAAAGAACAGCATTAAGAAAGTGAAGCAACACTCCATTCCCTTCGTGCAGTGAATTGAAGTGTTGGAACAGACTGCTTCTCTTTCAGAGAAACGCATGTGAGTTTCTGTTAAATGCTTGTAAGTAGCTTAAGGCACTTTCAAAGGAAAGTGATTTTCTCGGAAAGGACAGCATTTAGAAAGTGAGGCAGCACTCTATTCACTTCATACAGTGAATTGAAATGTTGGAACAGACTGCTTCTCTTTCAGAGAAACGCATGTGAGTTTCTTCCTAATGCTTGCAAGTAGCTTAAGGCACTATCAAAGGAAAGTGATTTTCTCTGAAAAGACAGCATTTAGAAAGTGAAGCAACACTCCATTCATTTCGAACAGTGAATTGAAGTGTTGGAACAGACTGCTTCTCTTTCAGAGAAACGCATGTGTGTTTCCTGTGAATGCTTGAATGTAGCTTAAGGCAATTTCAAAGGAAAGTGATTTTCTCTGAAAGAACAGCATTTAGAAAGTGAAGTAACATTCCATTCACTTCGCACAGTGAATTGAAGTGTTGGAACAGACTGCTTCTCTTTCAGAGAAATGCATGTGAGTTTCTGTTGAATGCTTGTAAGCAGCTCAAGGCTCTTTCAAAGGGAAGTGATTTTCTCTGAAAGGACAGCATTTAGAAAGTAAAGCAACACTGCATTCCCTTCGTGCAATGAATTGAAGTGTTGGAACAGACTGCTTCTCTTTCATAGAAACGCATTAGTGTTTCTTGTGAATGCTTGCAAGTAGCTTAAGGCACTTTCAAAGGAAATTGATTTTCTCTGAAAGGACAGCATTTAGAAAGTGAAGCAACACTCCATTCACTTCGCACAGTGAATTGAAGTGTTGGAACAGACTGCTTCTCTTTCAGAGAAACGCATGTGAGTTTTTTATGAATGCTTGAAAGTAGTTTAAGGCACTTTCAAAAGAAAGTGACTTTCTCTGAAAGGACAGCATTTAGAAAGTGATGCAACACTCCATTCACTTCGCACAGTGAATTGAAGTGTTGGAACAGACTGCTTCTCTTTCAGAGAAACGCGTGTGAGTTTCTTCCTAATGCTTGCAAGTAGCTTAAGGCACTTTCAAAGGAAAGTGATTTTCTCTGAAAGGACAGCATTTAGAAAGAGAAGCAACACTCCATTCCCTTCGTGCAGTGAATTGAAGTGTTTGAACAGAGTGCTTCTCTTTCATATAAACGCATTAGTGTTTCTTGTGAATGCTTGCAAGTTGCTTAAGGCACTTTCAAAGGAAAGTGATTTTCTCTGAAAGGACAGAATTTAGAAAGTGAAGCAACACTCCATTCACTTTGCACAGTGAATTGAAGTGTTGGAAGAGAAGGCTTCTCTTTCAGAGAAATGCATGTGAGTTTCTGTTGAATGCTTGTAAGTAGCATAAGGCACTTTCAAAGGAAAGTGATTTTCTCTGAAAGGACAGAATTTAGAAAGAGAAGCAACACTCCATTCACTTCGCACATTGAATTGAAGTGTTGGAACAGACTGCTTCTCTTTCAGAGAAACGCATGTGAGTTTCTGTTGAATGCTTGTTAGTAGCTTAAGGCACTTTCAAAGGAAAGTGATTTTCTCTGAAAGGACAGCATTTAGAAAGTGAGGCAACACTCCATTCACTTCACACAGTGAATTGAAGTGTTGGAACAGACTGCTTCTCTTTCAGAGAAACGCATGTGAGTTTCTTCCTAATGCTTGCAAGTAGCTTAAGGCACTTTCAAAGGAAAGTGATTTTCTCTGAAAGGACAGCATTTAGAAAGTGAAGCAACACTCCATTCACTTTGTGCAGTGAATTGAAGTGTTGGAACACACGGCTTCTCTTTCAGAGAAATGCATGTGAGTTTCTGTTGAATGCTTGTAAGTAGCTTAAGGCTCTTTCAAAGGAAAGTGATTTTCTCTGAAAGGACAGCATTTAGAAAGTAAAGCCACACTCCATTCCCTTCGCACAATGAATTGAAGTGTTGGAACAGATTTCTTTTCTTTCAGAGAAATGCAAGTGAGTTTCTGTTGAATGCTTGTACGTAGCTTAAGGCACATTCAAAGGAAAGGGATTTTCTCTGAAAGGACAGCATTTAGAAAGTGAAGAAACACTCCATTCACTTCGTACAGTGAATTGAAGTGTTGGAACAGAGTGCTTCTCTTTCAGAGAAACGCATGTGAGTTTCTGGTGAATGCTTGTAAGTAGCTTAAGTCACTTTCAAAGGAAAGTGATTTTCTCTGAAAGGACAGCATTTAGAAAGTGAAGCAACACTCCATTCGTGTTGTGCAGTGTATTGAAGTGTTGGAACAGAGTGCTTCTCTTTCACATAAACGCATTAGTGTTTCTTGTGAATGCTTGCAAGTAGCTTAAGGCACTTTCAAAGGAAAGTGATTTTCTCTGAAAGGACAGCATTTAGAAAGTGAAGCAACACTCCATTCACTTCACACAGTGAATTGAAGTGTTGGAACAGACTGCTTCTCTTTCAGAGAAACGCATGTGAGTTTCTTCCTAATGCTTGCAAGTAGCTTAAGGCACTTTCAAAGGAAAGTGATTTTCTCTGAAACGACTGCATTTAGAAAGTGAAGCAACACTCCATTCACTTCGCACAGTGAATTGAAGTGTTGGAACAGACTGCTTCTCTTTCAGAGAAACGCATGTGAGTTTCTGGTGAATGCTTGTAAGTAGCTTAAGGCACTTTCAAAGGAAAGTGATTTTCTCTGAAAGGACAGCATTTAGAAAGTGAAGCAACACTCCATTCACTTCGCACAGTGAATTGAAGTGTTGGAACAGACTGCTTCTCTTTCAGAGAAATGCATGTGAGTTTCTGGTGAATGCTTGTAAGTAGCTTAAGGCACTTTCAAAGGAAAGTGATTTTCTCTGAAAGGACAGCATTTAGAAAGTGAAGCAACACTCCATTTATTTGTACAGTGAATTGAAGTGTTGGAACAGACTGCTTCTCTTTCATAGAAACGCATTAGTGATTCTTGTGAATACTTGCAAGTAGCTTAAGGCACTTTCAAAGGAAAGTGATTTTCTCTGAAAGGACAGCATTTAGAAAGTGAAGGAACACTCCATTCACTTAGCACAGTGAATTGAAGTGTTGGAAGAGAAGGCTTCTCTTTCAGAGAAATGCATGTGAGTTTCTGTTGAATGCTTGTAAGTAGCATAAGTCACTTTCAAAGGAAAGTGATTTTCTCTGAAAGGACAGCATTTAGAAAGAGAAGCAACACTCCATTCACTTCGCACATTGAATTGAAGTGTTGGAACAGACTGCTTCTCTTTCAGAGAAACGCATGTGAGTTTCTGTTGAATGCTTGTTAGTAGCTTAAGGCACTTTCAAAGGAAAGTGATTTTCTCTGAAAGGACAGCATTTAGAAAGTGAGGCAACACTCCATTCACTTCACACAGTGAATTGAAGTGTTGGAACAGACTGCTTCTCTTTCAGAGAAACGCATGTGAGTTTCTTCCTAATGCTTGCAAGTAGCTTAAGGCACTTTCAAAGGAAGTGATTTTCTCTGAAAGGACAGCATTTAGAAAGTGAGGCAACACTCCATTCACTTTGTACAGTGAATTGAAGTGTTGGAACAGACTGCTTCTCTTTCAGAGAAATGCATGTGAGTTTCTGTTGAATGCTTCTAAGTAGCTAAAGGCTCTTTCAAAGGAAAGTGATTTTCTCTGAAAGGACAGCATTTAGAAAGTGAGGCATCACTCCATTCACTTTGTACAGTGAATTGAAGTGTTGGAACAGACTGCTTCTCTTTCATAGAAACGCATTAGTGTTTCTTGTGAATGCTTGCAAGTTGCTTAAGGCACTTTCAAAGGAAAGTGATTTTCTCTGAAAGGACAGCATTTAAAAAGTGAAGTAACATTCCATTCACTTCGCACATTGAATTGAAGTGTTGGAACAGACTGCTTCTCTTTCAGAGAAATGCATGTGAGTTTCTGTTGAATGTTTGTAAGTAGCTCAAGGCTCTTTCAAAGGAAAGTGATTTTCTCTGAAAGGACAGCATTTAGAAAGTAAAGCAACACTGCATTCCCTTCGTGCAATGAATTGAAGTGTTGGAACAGATTGCTTCTTTTTCATAGAAACGCATTAGTGTTTATTGTGAATGCTTGCAAGTAGCTTAAGGCACTTTCAAAGGAAAGTGATTTTCTCTGAAAGGACAGCATTTAGAAAGTGAAGCAACACTCCATTCACTTCGCACAGTGAATTGAAGTGTTGGAACAGACTGCTTCTCTTTCAGAGAAACGCATGTGAGTTTTTTATGAATGCTTGAAAGTAGTTTAAGGCACTTTCAAAAGAAAGTGATTTTCTCTGAAAGGACAGCATTTAGAAAGTGAAGCAACACTCCATTCACTTCGCACAGTGAATTGAAGGGTTGGAACAGACTGCTTCTCTTTCAGAGAAACGCATGTGAGTTTTTTATGAATGCTTGAAAGTAGTTTAAGGCACTTTCAAAGGAAAGTGATTTTCTCTGAAACGACAGCATTTAGAAAGTGAAGCAACACTCCATTCACTTCGCACAGCGAATTGAAGTGTTGGAACAGACTGCTTCTCTTTCAGAGAAATGCATGTGAGTTTCTGTTGAATGCTTGTAAGTAGCTTAAGGCACTTTCAAAGGAAAGTGATTTTCTCTGAAAGGACAGCATTTACAAAGTAAAGCAACACTCCATTCACTTTGTACAGTGAATTGAAGTGTTAGAACAGACTGCTTCTCTTTCATAGAAACGCATTAATGTTTCTTGTGAATGCTTGCAAGTTGCTTAAGGCACTTTCAAAGGAAAGTGATTTTCTCTGAAAGGACAGCATTTAGAAAGTGAAGCAACACTCCATTCACTTTGTACAGTGAATTGAAGTGTTGGGACAGACTGCTTCTCTTTCAGAGTAATGCATGTCAGTTTCTGTTGAATGCTTGTAAGTAGCTTAAGGCTCTTTCAAAGGAAAGTGATTTTCTCTGAAAGGACAGCATTTAGAAAGTAAAGCAACACTCCATTCCCTTCGCGCAATGAATTGAAGTGTTGGAACAGATTTCTTCTCTTTCAGAGAAATGCATGTGAGTTTCTTCCTAATGCTGGCAAGTAGCTTAAGGCACTTTCAAAGGAAAGTGATTTTCTCTGAAACGACATAATTTAGAAAGTGAAGCAACACTCCATTCACTTCGCACAGTGAATTGAAGTGTTGGAACAGACTGCTTCTCTTTCAGAGAAACGCATGTGAGTTTCTGGTGAATGCTTGTAAGTAGCTTAAGGCACTTTCAAAGGAAAGTGATTTTCTCTGAAAGGACAGCATTTAGAAACCGAAGCAACACTCCATTCACTTCGCACAGTGAATTGAAGTGTTGGAACAGACTACTTCTCTTTCAGAGAAACGCATGTGAGTTTCTTCCTAATGCTTGCAAGTAGCTTAAGGCACTTTCAAACGAAAGTGATTTTCTCTGAAAGAACAGCATTAAGAAAGTGAAGCAATACTCCATTCACTTCGCACAGTGAATTGAAGTGTTGGAACAGACTGCTTCTCTTTCAGAGAAACGCATGTGAGTTTCTTCCTAATGCTTGCAAGTAGCTTAAGGCACTTTCAAAGGAAAGTGATTTTCTCGGAAAGGACAGCATTTAGAAAGTGAGGCAGCACTCTATTCACTTCATACAGTGAATTGAAATGTTGGAACAGACTGCTTCTCTTTCAGAGAAACGCATGTGAGTTTCTTCCTAATGCTTGCAAGTAGCTTAAGGCACTATCAAAGGAAAGTGATTTTCTCTGAAAGGACAGCATTTAGAAAGTGAAGCAACACTCCATTCACTTCGCACAGTGAATTGAAGTGTTGGAACAGACTGCTTCTCCTTCAGAGAAACGCATGTGTGTTTCCTGTGAATGCTTGAAAGTAGCTTAAGGCACTTTCAAAGGAAAGTGATTTTCTCTGAAAGAACAGCATTTAGAAAGTGAAGTAACATTCCATTCACTACGCACAGTGAATTGAAGTGTTGGAACAGACTGCTTCTCTTACAGAGAAATGCATGTGAGTTTTTTATGAATGCTTGAAAGTAGTTTAAGGCACTTTCAAAAGAAAGTGATTTTCTCTGAAAGGACAGCATTGAGAAAGTGAAGCAACACTCCATTCACTTCGCACAGTGAATTGAAGTGTTGGAACAGACTGCTTCTCTTTCAGAGAAACGCGTGTGAGTTTCTTCCTAATGCTTGCAAGTAGCTTAAGGCACTTTCAAAGGAAATTGATTTTCTCTGAAAGGACAGCATTTAGAAAGTGAAGCAACACTCCATTCACTTCGCACAGTGAATTGAAGTGTTGGAACAGACTGCTTCTCTTTCAGAGAAACGCATGTGAGTTTCTGGTGAATGCTTGTAAGTAGCTTAAGGCACTTTCAAAGGAAAGTGGTTTTCTCTGAAAGGACAGCATTTAGAAAGTGAAGCAACACTCCATTCCCTTCCTGCAGTGAATTGAAGTGTTGGAACAGAGTGCTTCTCTTTCATATAAACGCATTAGTGTTAATTGTGAATGCTTGCAAGTTGCTTAAGGCACTTTCAAAGGAAAGTGATTTTCTCTGAAAGGACAGAATTTAGAAAGTGAAGCAACACTCCATTCAATTCGCATAGTGAATTGAAGTGTTGGAACAGACTGCTTCTCTTTCAGAGAAACGCATGTGAGTTTCTGTTGAATGCTTGTTAGTAGCTTAAGGCACTTTCAAAGGAAAGTAATTTTCTCTGAAAGGACAGCATTTAGAAAGTGAGGCAACACTCCATTCACTTCACACAGTGAATTGAAGTGTTGGAACAGACTGCTTCTCTTTCAGAGAAACGCATGTGAGTTTCTTCCTAATGCTTGCAAGTAGCTTAAGGCACTTTCAAAGGAAAGTGATTTTCTCTGAAAGGACAGCATTTAGAAAGTGAGGCAACACTCCATTCACTTTGTACAGTGAATTGAAGTGTTGGAACAGACTGCTCCTCTTTCATAGAAACGCATTAGTGTTACTTGTGAATGCTTGCAAGTTGCTTAAGGCACTTTCAAAGGAAAGTGATTTTCTCTGAAAGGACAGCATTTAGAAAGTGAAGCAACACTCCATTCACTTTGTACAGTGAATTGAAGTGTTGGAACAGACTGCTTCTCTTTCAGAGAAACGCATGTGAGTTTCTGTTGAATGCTTGTAAGTAGCTTAAGGCACTTTCAAAGGAAAGTGTTTTTCTCTGAAAGGACAGCATTTAGAAAGTGAAGCAACACTCCATTCACTTCGCACAGTGAATTGAAGTGTTGGAACAGACTGCTTCTCTTTCAGAGAAATGCATGTGAGTTTCTGTTGAATGCTTGTAAGTAGCTTAAGGCACTTTCAAAGGAAAGTGATTTTCTCTGAAAGGACAGCATTTAGAAAGTGAAGCAACACTCCATTCACTTCGCAGAGTGAATTGAAGTATTGGAACAGACTGCTTCTCTTTCAGAGAAACGCATGTGAGTTTCTGTTGAATGCTTGTAAGTAGCTTAAGGCACTTTCAAAGGAAAGTGATTTTCTCTGAAAGGACAGCATTTAGAAAGTGAAGCAACACTCCATTCACTTCGCACATTGAATTGAAGTCTTGGAACAGACTGCTTCTCTTTCAGAGAAACGCATGTAAGTTTCTTGTGAATGCTTGCAAGTTGCTTAAGGCACTTTCAAAGGAAAGTGATTTTCTCTGAAAGGACAGCATTTAGAAACCGAAGCAACACTCCATTCACTTCGCACAGTGAATTGAAGAGTTGGAACAGACTGCTTCTCTTTAAGAGAAACGCATGTGAGTTTATTGTGAATGCTTGAAAGTAGTTTAAGGCACTATCAATGGAAAGTGATTTTCTCTGAAAGGACAGCATTTAGAAAGTGAAGCAACACTCCATTCACTTCGCACAGTGAATTGAAGTGTTGGAACAGACTGCTTCTCTTTCAGAGAAACGCATGTGAGTTTCTGGTGAATGCTTGTAAGTAGCTTAAGGCACTTTGAAAGGAAACTGATTTTCTCTGAAAGGACAGAATTTTGAAAGTGAAGCAACACTCCATTCCCTTCGTGCAGTGAATTGAAGTGTTGGAACAGAGTGCTTCTCTTTCATAGAAACGCATTAGTGTTTCTTGTGAATGCTTGCAAGTTGCTTAAGGCACTTTCAAAGGAAAGTGATTTTCTCTGAAAGGACAGCATTTAGAAAGTGAAGCAACACTATTCACTTCGCACAATGAATTGAAGTGTTGGAACAGACTGCTTCTCTTTCAGAGAAATGCATGTGAGTTTCTGTTGAATGCTTGTAAGTAGCTTAAGGCTCTTTCAAAGGAAAATGATTTTCTCTGAAAGGACAGCATTTAGAAAGTAAAGCAACACTCCATTCCCTTCGCGCAATGAATTGAAGTGTTGGAACAGACTGCTTCTCTTTCAGAGAAACACATTAGTGTTTCTTGTGAATGCTTGCAAGTAGCTTAAGGCACTTTCAAAGGAAAGTGATTTTCTCTGAAAGGACAGCATTTAGAAAGTGAAGCAACACTCCATTCACTTCGCACAGTGAATTGTAGTGTTGGAACAGACTGCTTCTCTTTCAGAGAAACGCATGTGAGTTTCTGTTAAATGCTTGTAAGTAGCTTAAGGCACTTTCAAAGGAAAGTGATTTTCTCTGAAAGGACAGCATTTAGAAAGTGAGGCAACACTCTATTCACTTCACACAGTGAATTGAAGTGTTGGAACAGACTGCTTCTCTTTAAGAGAAACGCATGTGAGTTTCTTCTTAATGCTTGAAAGTAGCTTAAGGCACTATCAAAGGAAAGTGATTTTCTCTGAAAGGACAGTATTTAGAAAGTGAAGCAACACTCCATTCACTTCGCACAGTGAATTGAAGTGTTGGAATAGACTGCTTCTCTTTCAGAGAAACGCATGTTAGTTTCTTCCTAATGCTTGCAAGTGGCTTAAGGCACTTTCAAACGAAAGTGATTTTCTCTGAAAGAACAGCATTAAGAAAGTGAAGCAACACTCCATTCACTTCGCACAGTGAATTGAAGTGTTGGAACAGACTGCTTCTCTTTCAGAGAAACGCATGTGAGTTTCTTCCTAATGCTTGCAAGTAGCTTAAGGCACTTTCAAAGGAAAGTGATTTTCTCTGAAAGAACAGCATTTAGAAAGTGAAGTAACATTCCATTCACTTCGCACAGTGAATTGAAGTGTTGGAACAGACTGCTTCTCTTTCAGAGAAATGCATGTGAGTTTCTGTTGAATGCTTGTAAGTAGCTCAAGGCTCTTTCAAAGGAAAGTGATTTTCTCTGAAAGGACAGCATTTAGAAAGTAAAGCAACACTGCATTCCCTTCGTGCAATGAATTGAAGTGTTGGAACAGACTGCTTCTCTTTCATAGAAACGCATTAGTGTTTCTTGTGAATGCTTGCAAGTAGCTTAAGGCACTTTCAAAGGAAAGTGATTTTCTCTGAAAGGACAGCATTTAGAAAGTGAAGCAACACTCCATTCACTTCGCACAGTGAATTGAAGTGTTGGAACAGACTGCTTCTCTTTCAGAGAAACGCGTGTGAGTTTCTTCCTAATGCTTGCAAGTAGCTTAAGGCACTTTCAAAGGAAAGTGATTTTCTCTGAAAGGACAGCATTTAGAAACCGAAGCAACACTCCATTCACTTCGCACAGTGAATTGAAGTGTTGGAACAGACTGCTTCTCTTTCAGAGAAACGCATGTGAGTTTTTTATGAATGCTTGAAAGTAGTTTAAGGCACTTTCAAAAGAAAGTGATTTTCTCTGAAAGGACAGCATTTAGAAACGAAGCAACACTCCATTCACTTCGCACAGTGAATTGAAGTGTTGGAACAGACTGCTTCTCTTTCAGAGAAACGCGTGTGAGTTTCTTCCTAATGCTTGCAAGTAGCTTAAGGCACTTTCAAAGGAAAGTGATTTTCTCTGAAAGGACAGCACTTAGAAAGTGACGCAACACTCCATTCACTTCGCACAGTGAATTGAAGTGTTGGAACAGACTGCTTCTCTTTCAGAGAAACGCATGTGAGTTTCTGGTGAATGCTTGTAAGTAGCTTAAGGCACTTTGAAAGGAAACTGATTTTCTCTGAAAGGACAGAATTTTGAAAGTGAAGCAACACTCCATTCCCTTCGTGCAGTGAATTGAAGTGTTGGAACAGAGTGCTTGTCTTTCATAGAAACGCATTAGTGTTTCTTGTGAATGCTTGCAAGTAGCTTAAGGCACTTTCAAAGGAAAGTGATTTTCTCTGAAAGGACAGCATTTAGAAAGTGAAGCAACACTCCATTCACTTTGTACAGTGAATTGAAGTGTTGGAACAGACTGCTTCTCTTTCAGAGAAATGCATGTGAGTTTCTGTTGAATGCTTGTAAGTAGCTTAAGGCTCTTTCAAAGGAAAATGATTTTCTCTGAAAGGACAGCATTTAGAAAGTAAAGCAACACTCCATTCCCTTCGCGCAATGAATTGAAGTGTTGGAACAGACTGCTTCTCTTTCATAGAAACACATTAGTGTTTCTTGTGAATGCTTGCAAGTAGCTTAAGGCACTTTCAAAGGAAAGTGATTTTCTCTGAAAGGACAGCATTTAGAAAGTGAAGCAACACTCCATTCACTTCGCACAGTGAATTGAAGTGTTGGAACAGACTACTTCTCTTTCAGAGAAACGCATGTGAGTTTCTGTTAAATGCTTGTAAGTAGCTTAAGGCACTTTCAAAGGAAAGTGATTTTCTCTGAAAGGACAGCATTTAGAAAGTGAGGCAACACTCTATTCACTTCACACAGTGAATTGAAGTGTTGGAACAGACTGCTTCTCTTTAAGAGAAACGCATGTGAGTTTCTTCTTAATGCTTGCAAGTTGCTTAAGGCACTATCAAAGGAAAGTGATTTTCTCTGAAAGGACAGCATTTAGAAAGTGAAGCAACACTCCATTCACTTCGCACAGTGAATTGAAGTGTTGGAACAGACTGCTTCTCTTTCAGAGAAACGCATGTTAGTTTCTTCCTAATGCTTGCAAGTGGCTTAAGGCACTTTCAAACGAAAGTGATTTTCTCTGAAAGAACAGCATTAAGAAAGTGAAGCAACACTCCATTCACTTCGCACAGTGAATTGAAGTGTTGGAACAGACTGCTTCTCTTTCAGAGAAACGCATGTGAGTTTCTTCCTAATGCTTGCAAGTAGCTTAAGGCACTTTCAAAGGAAAGTGATTTTCTCTGAAAGAACAGCATTTAGAAAGTGAAGTAACATTCCATTCACTTCGCACAGTGAATTGAAGTGTTGGAACAGACTGCTTCTCTTTCAGAGAAATGCATGTGAGTTTCTGTTGAATGCTTGTAAGTAGCTCAAGGCTCTTTCAAAGGAAAGTGATTTTCTCTGAAAGGACAGCATTTAGAAAATGAAGTAACAATCTATTCACGTCGCACAATGAATTGAAGTGTTGGAACAGACTGCTTCTCTTTCATAGAAACGCATTAGTGTTTCTTGTGAATGCTTGCAAGTAGCTTAAGGCACTTTCAAAGGAAAGTGATTTTCTCTGAAAGGACAGCATTTAGAAAGTGAAGCAACACTCCATTCACTTCGCACAGTGAATTGAAGTGTTGGAACAGACTGCTTCTCTTTCAGAGAAACGCATGTGAGTTTTTTATGAATGCTTGAAAGTAGTTTAAGGCACTTTCAAAAGAAAGTGATTTTCTCTGAAAGGACAGCATTTAGAAAGTGAAGCAACACTCCATTCACTTCGCACAGTGAATTGAAGTGTTGGAACAGACTGCTTCTCTTTCAGAGAAACGCGTAGAGTTTCTTCCTAATGCTAGCAAGTAGCTTAACGCACTTTCAAAGGAAAGTGATTTTCTCTGAAAGGACAGCATTTAGAAAGTGACGCAACACTCCATTCACTTCGCACAGTGAATTGAAGTGTTGGAACAGACTGCTTCTCTTTCAGAGAAACGCATGTGAGTTTCTGGTGAATGCTTGTAAGTAGCTTAAGGCACTTTCAAAGGAAAGTGGTTTTCTCTGAAAGGACAGCATTTAGAAAGTGAAGCAACACTCCATTCACTTCGCACAGTGAATTGAAGTGTTGGAACAGACTGTTTCTCTTTCAGAGAAACGCATGTGAGTTTCTGTTAAATGCTTGTAAGTAGCTTAAGGCACTTTCAAAGGAAAGTGATTTTCTCTGAAAGGACAGCATTTCGAAAGTGAGGCAACACTCTATTCACTTCACACAGTGAATTGAAGTGTTGGAACAGACTGCTTCTCTTTAAGAGAAACGCATGTGAGTTTCTTCTTAATGCTTGCAAGTAGCTTAAGGAACTATCAAAGGAAAGTGATTTTCTCTGAAAGTACAGCATTTAGAAAGTGAAGCAACACTCCATTCACTTCGCACAGTGAATTGAAGTGTTGGAACAGACTGCTTCTCTTTCAGAGTAACACATGTGAGTTTTTTATGAATGCTTGAAAGTAGTTTAAGGCACTTTCAAAAGAAAGTGATTTTCTCTGAAAGGACACCATTTAGAAAGTGAAGCAACACTCCATTCACTTCGCACAGTGAATTGAAGTGTTGGAACAGACTGCTTCTCTTTCAGAGAAACGCATGTGAGTTTCTTCCTAATGCTTGCAAGTGGCTTAAGGCACTTTCAAACGAAAATGATTTTCTCTGAAAGAACAGCATTAAGAAAGTGAAGCAACACTCCATTCACTTCGCACAGTGAATTGAAGTGTTGGAACAGACTGCTTCTCTTTCAGAGAAACGCATGTGAGTTTCTTCCTAATGCTTGCAAGTAGCTTAAGGCACTTTCAAAGGAAAGTGATTTTCTCGGAAAGTACAGCATTTAGAAAGTGTGGCAGCACTCTATTCACTTCATACAGTGAATTGAAATGTTGGAACCGACTGTTTCTCTTTCAGAGAAACGCATGTGAGTTTCTTCCTAATGCTTGCAAGTAGCTTAAGGCACTATCAAAGGAAAGTGATTTTCTCTGAAAGGACAGCATTTAGAAAGTGAAGCAACACTCCATTCACTTCGAACAGTGAATTGAAGTTTTGGAACAGACTGCTTCTCTTTCAGAGAAAAGCATGTGTGTTTCCTCTGAATGCTTGAAAGTAGCTTAAGGCACTTTCAAAGGAAAGTGATTTTCTCTGAAAGGACAGCATTTAGAAAGTGAAGTAACATTCCATTCACTTCGCACAGTGAATTGAAGTGTTGGAACAGACTGCTTCTCTTTCATAGAAACGCATTAGTGTTTCTTGTGAATGCTTGCAAGTAGCTTAAGGCACTTTCAAAGGAAAGTGATTTTCTCTGAAAGGACAGCATTTAGAAAGTGAAGCAACACTCCATTCACTTCACACAGTGAATTGAAGTGTTGGAACAGACTGCTTCTCTTTCAGAGAAACGCGTGTGAGTTTCTTCCTAATGCTTGCAAGTAGCTTAAGGCACTTTTAAAGGAAAGTGATTTTCTCTGAAAGGACAGCATTTAGAAAGTGAAGCAACACTCCATTCACTTCGCACAGTGAATTGAAGTGTTGGAACAGACTGCTTCTCTTTCAGAGAAACGCATGTGAGTTTCTGGTGAATGCTTGTAAGTAGCTTAAGGCACTTTCAAAGGAAAGTGGTTTTCTCTGAAAGGACAGCATTTAGAAAGTGAAGCAACACTCCATTCACTTCGCACAGTGAATTGAAGTGTTGGAACAGACTGCTTCTCTTTCAGAGAAACGCATGTGAGTTTTTTATGAATGCTTGAAAGTAGTTTAAGGCACTTTCAAAAGAAAGTGATTTTCTCTGAAAGGACAGCATTTAGAAAGTGAAGCAACACTCCATTCACTTCGCACAGTGAATTGAAGTGTTGGAACAGACTGCTTCTCTTTCAGAGAAACGCGTAGAGTTTCTTCCTAATGCTAGCAAGTAGCTTAACGCACTTTCAAAGGAAAGTGATTTTCTCTGAAAGGACAGCATTTAGAAAGTGACGCAACACTCCATTCACTTCGCACAGTGAATTGAAGTGTTGGAACAGACTGCTTCTCTTTCAGAGAAACGCATGTGAGTTTCTGGTGAATGCTTGTAAGTAGCTTAAGGCACTTTCAAAGGAAAGTGGTTTTCTCTGAAAGGACAGCATTTAGAAAGTGAAGCAACACTCCATTCACTTCGCACAGTGAATTGAAGTGTTGGAACAGACTGTTTCTCTTTCAGAGAAACGCATGTGAGTTTCTGTTAAATGCTTGTAAGTAGCTTAAGGCACTTTCAAAGGAAAGTGATTTTCTCTGAAAGGACAGCATTTAGAAAGTGAGGCAACACTCTATTCACTTCACACAGTGAATTGAAGTGTTGGAACAGACTGCTTCTCTTTAAGAGAAACGCATGTGAGTTTCTTCTTAATGCTTGCAAGTAGCTTAAGGCACTATCAAAGGAAAGTGATTTTCTCTGAAAGTACAGCATTTAGAAAGTGAAGCAACACTCCATTCACTTCGCACAGTGAATTGAAGTGTTGGAACAGACTGCTTCTCTTTCAGAGAAACGCATGTGAGTTTCTTCCTAATGCTTGCAAGTAGCTTAAGGCACTTTCAAAGGAAAGTGATTTTCTCGGAAAGTACAGCATTTAGAAAGTGTGGCAGCACTCTATTCACTTCATACAGTGAATTGAAATGTTGGAACAGACTGCTTCTCTTTCAGAGAAACGCATGTGAGTTTCTTCCTAATGCTTGCAAGTAGCTTAAGGCACTATCAAAGGAAAGTGATTTTCTCTGAAAGGACAGCATTTAGAAAGTGAAGCAACACTCCATTCACTTCGAACAGTGAATTGAAGTTTTGGAACAGACTGCTTCTCTTTCAGAGAAAAGCATGTGTGTTTCCTCTGAATGCTTGAAAGTAGCTTAAGGCACTTTCAAAGGAAAGTGATTTTCTCTGAAAGAACAGCATTTAGAAAGTGAAGTAACATTCCATTCACTTCGCACAGTGAATTGAAGTGTTGGAACAGACTGCTTCTCTTTCATAGAAACGCATTAGTGTTTCTTGTGAATGCTTGCAAGTAGCTTAAGGCACTTTCAAAGGAAAGTGATTTTCTCTGAAAGGACAGCATTTAGAAAGTGAAGCAACACTCCATTCACTTCACACAGTGAATTGAAGTGTTGGAACAGACTGCTTCTCTTTCAGAGAAACGCATGTGAGTTTCTTCCTAATGCTTGCAAGTAGCTTAAGGCACTTTTAAAGGAAAGTGATTTTCTCTGAAAGGACAGCATTTAGAAAGTGAAGCAACACTCCATTCACTTCGCACAGTGAATTGAAGTGTTGGAACAGACTGCTTCTCTTTCAGAGAAACGCATGTGAGTTTCTGGTGAATGCTTGTAAGTAGCTTAAGGCACTTTCAAAGGAAAGTGGTTTTCTCTGAAAGGACAGCATTTAGAAAGTGAAGCAACACTCCATTCCCTTCGTGCAGTGAATTGAAGTGTTGGAACAGCGTGCTTCTCTTTCATATAAACACATTAGTGTTAATTGTGAATGCTTGCAAGTTGCTTAAGGCACTTTCAAAGGAAAGTGATTTTCTCTGAAAGGACAGAATTTAGAAAGTGAAGCAACACTCCATTCAATTCGCACAGTGAATTGAAGTGTTGGAACAGACTGCTTCTCTTTCAGAGAAATGCATGTGAGTTTCTGTTGAATGCTTGTAAGTAGCTTAAGGCACTTTCAAAGGAAAGTGATTTTCTCTGAAAGGACAACATTTAGAAAGAGAAGCAACACTCCATTCACTTCGTACATTGAATTGAAGTGTTGGTACAGACTGCTTCTCTTTAAGAGAAACGCATGTGAGTTTCTGTTGAATGCTTGTTAGTAGCTTAAGGCACATTCAAAGGAAATTAATTTTCTCTGAAAGGACAGCATTTAGAAAGTGAGGCAACACTCCATTCACTTCACACAGTGAATTGAAGTGTTGGAACAGACTGCTTCTCTTTCAGAGAAACGCATGTGAGTTTCTTCCTAATGCTTGCAAGTAGCTTAAGGCACTGTCAAAGGAAAGTGATTTTCTCTGAAAGGACAGCATTTAGAAAGTGAGGCAACACTCCATTCACTTTGTACAGTGAATTGAAGTGTTGGAACAGACTGCTTCTCTTTCATAGAAACGCATTAGTGTTTCTTGTAAATGCTTGCAAGTAGCTTAAGGTACTTTCAAAGGAAAGTGATTTTCTCTGAAAGGACAGCATTTAGAAAGTGAAACAACACTCCATTCCCTTCGCGCAATGAATTGAATTGTTGGAACAGAATGCTTCTCTTTCATAGAAACGCATTAGTGTTTCTTGTGAATGCTTGCAAGTAGCTTAAGGCACTGTCAAAGGAAAGTGATTTTCTCTGAAAGGACAGCATTTAGAAAGTGAAGCAACACTCCATTCACTTCGCACAGAGAATTGAAGTTTTGGAACAGATTGCTTCTCTTTCAGAGAAATGCATGTGAGTTTTTGTTGAATGCTTGTAAGTAGCTTAAGGCACATTCAAAGGAAAGGGATTTTCTCTGAAAGGACAGCATTTAGAAAGTGAAGCAACACTCCATTCACTTCGCACAGTGAATTGAAGTGTTAGAACAGACTGCTTCTCTTTCAGAGAAACGCATGTGAGTTTCTGGTGAATGCTTGAAAGTAGTTTAAGGCACTTTCAATGGAAAGTGATTTTCTCTGAAAGGACAGCATTTAGAAAGTGAAGCAACACTCCATTCACTTCGCACAGTGAATTGAAGTGTTGGAACAGACTGTTTCTCTTTCAGAGACACGCATGTGAGTTTCTTCCTAATGCTTGCAAGTAGCTTAAGGCACTTTCAAAGGAAAGTGATTTTCTCTGAAAGGACAGCATTTAGAAAGTGAAGCAACACTCCATTCACTTCGCACAGTGAACTGAAGTGTTGGAACAGACTACTTCTCTTTCAGAGAAACGCATGTGAGTTTCTTCCTAATGCTTGCAAGTAGCTGAAGGCACTTTCAAACGAAAGTGATTTTCTCTGAAAGAACAGCATTTAGAAAGTGAAGCAACACTCCATTCACTTCGCACAGTGAATTGAAGTGTTGGAACAGACTGCTTCTCTTTCAGAGAAACGCATGTGAGTTTTTTATGAATGCTTGAAAGTAGTTTAAGGCACTTTCAAAAGAAAGTGATTTTCTCTGAAAGGACAGCATTTAGAAAGTAAAGCAACACTCCATTCACTTCGCACAGTGAATTGAAGTGTTGGAACAGACTGCTTCTCTTTCAGAGAAACGCATGTGAGTTTCTGTTGAATGCTTGTAAGTAGCTTAAGGCACTTTCAAAGGAAAGTGATTTTCTCTGAAAGGACAGAATTTAGAAAGTGAAGCAACAATCCATTCACTTCGCACAGTGAATTGAAGTTTTGGAACAGACTGCTTCTCTTTCAGAGAAACGCATGTGAGTTTCTGGAGAATGCTTGTAAGTAGCTTAAGGCCCTTTCAAATGAAAGTGGTTTTCTCTGAAAGGACAGCATTTAGAAAGTGAAGTAACATTCCATTTACTTCGCACAGTTGATTGAAGTGTTGCAACAGACTGCTTCTCTTTCAGAGAAACGCATGTGAGTTTTTTGTGAATGCTTGAAAGTAGTTTAAGGCACTTTCAATGGAAAGTGATTTTCTCTGAAAGGACAGCATATAGAAAGTGAGGCAACACTCCATTCACTTCGCACAGTGAATTGAAGTGTTGGAACAGACTGCTTCTCTTTCAGAGACAGGCATGTGAGTTTCTTCCTAATGCTTGTAAGTAGCTTAAGGCACTTTCAAAGGAAAGTGATTTTCTCTGAAAGGACAGCATTTAGAAAGTGAAGCAACACTCCATTCACTTCGCACAGTCAATTGAAGTGTTGGAACAGACTGCTTCTCTTTCAGAGAAATGCATGTGTGTTTCTGTTGAATGCTTGTAAGTAGCTCAAGGCTCTTTCAAAGGAAAGTGATTTTCTCTGAAAGGACAGCATTTAGAAAGTGAAGCAACACTCCATTCACTTCGCACAGTGAATTGAAGTGTTGGAACAGACTGCTTCTCTTTCATAGAAACGCATTAGTGTTTCTTGTGAATGCTTGCAAGTAGCTTAAGGCACTTTCAAAGGAAAGTGATTTTCTCTGAAAGGACAGCATTTAGAAACTGAAGCAACACTCCATTCATTTCGCACAGAGAATTGAAATTTTGGAACAGATTGCTTCTCTTTCAGAGAAATGCATGTGAGTTTCTTTTGAATGCTTGTAAGTAGCTTAAGGCACATTCAAAGGAAAAGGATTTTCTCTAAAAGGACAGCATTTAGAAGGTGAAGCAACACTCCATTCACTTCGCACAGTGAATTGAAGTGTTGGAACAGACTGCTTCTCTTTCAGAGAAACGCATGTGAGTTTCTTCCTTATGCTTGCAAGTAGCTTAAGGCACTATCAAAGGAAAGTGATTTTCTCTGAAAGGACAGCATTTAGAAAGTGAAGCAACACTCCATTCACTTCGCACAGTGAATTGAAGTGTTGGAACAGACTGCTTCTCTTTCAGAGAAACGCATGTGAGTTTCTGGTGAATGCTTGTAAGTAGCTTAAGGCAATTTCAAATGAACGTGATTTTCTCTGAAAGGACAGCATTTAGAAAGGGAAGCAACACTCCATTCACTTCGCACAGTGAATTGAAGTGTTGGAAGAGAAGGCTTCTCTTTCAGAGAAATGCATGTGAATTTCTTGTGAATGCTTGAAAGTTGCTTAAGGCACTTTCAAACAAAAGTGATTTTCTCTGAAAGGACAGGATTTAGAAAGTGAAGCAACACTCCATTCACTTCGCACAGTGAATTGAAGTGTTGGAACAGACTGCTTCTATTTCAGAGAAACGCATGTGTGTTTCCTGTTAATGCTTGAAAGTAGCTTAAGGCACTTTCAAAGGAAAGTGATTTTCTCTGAAAGGACAGCATTTAGAAAGTGAAGTAACATTCCATTCACATTGCACAGTGAATTGAAGTGTTGGAACAGACTGCTTCTCTTTCAGAGAAATGCATGTGAGTTTCTGTTGAATGCTTGTAAGTAGCTTAAGGCACTTTCAAAGGAAAGTGATTTTCTCTGAAAGGACAGCATTTAGAAAGTGAAGCAACATTCCATTCACTTCGCACAGTGAATTGAAGTGTTGGAACAGACTGCTTCTCTTTCAGAGAAACGCATGTGAGTTTCTTCCTAATGCTTGCAAGTTGCTTGAGGCACTTTCAAAGGAAAATGATTTTCTTTGAAGGGACAGCATTTAGAAAGTGAAGCAACACTCCATTCACTTCGCACAGTGAATTGAAGTGTTGGAACAGACTGCTTCTCTTTCAGAGAAACGCATGTGAGTTTCTGGTAAATGCTTGTAAGTAGCTTAAGGCACTTTCAAAGGAAAGTGATTTTCTCTGAAAGGACAGCATTTAGAAAGTGAAGCAACACTCCATTCACTTCGCACAGTGAATTGAAGTGTTGGAACAGACTGCTTCTCTTTCAGAGAAATGCATGTGAGTTTCTGTTGAATGCTTGTAAGTAGCTCAAGGCTCTTTCAAAGGAAAGTGATTTTCTCTGAAAGGACAGCATTTAGAAAGTGAAGCAACACTCCATTCACTTCGCACAGTGAATTGAAGTGTTGGAACAGACTGCTTCTCTTTCATAGAAACGCATTAGTGTTTCTTGTGAATGCTTGCAAGTAGCTAAAGCACTTTCAAAGGAAAGTGATTTTCTCTGAAAGGACAGCATTTAGAAAGTGAAGCAACACTCCATTCACTTCGCACAGAGAATTGAAATTTTGGAACAGATTGCTTCTCTTTCAGAGAAATGCATGTGAGTTTCTTTTGAATGCTTGTAAGTAGCTTAAGGCACATTCAAAGGAAAGGGATTTTCTCTAAAAGGACAGCATTTAGAAAGTGAAGCAACACTCCATTCACTTCGCACAGTGAATTGAAGTGTTGGAACAGACTGCTTCTCTTTCAGAGAAACGCATGTGAGTTTCTTCCTAATGCTTGCAAGTTGCTTAAGGCACTTTCAAAGGAAAATGATTTTCTTTGAAGGGACAGCATTTAGAAAGTGAAGCAACACTCCATTCACTTCGCACAGTGAATTGAAGTGTTGGAACAGACTGCTTCTCTTTCAGAGAAACGCATGTGAGTTTCTTCCTAATGCTTGCAAGTAGCTTAAGGCACTTTCAAAGGAAAGTGATTTTCTCTGAAAGGACAGCATTTAGAAAGTGAAGCAACAATCCATTCACTTCGCACAGTGAATTGAAGTGTTGGAACAGACTGCTTCTCTTTCAGAGAAACGCATGTGAGTTTCTGGAGAATGCTTGTAAGTAGCTTAAGGCCCTTTCAAATGAAAGTGGTTTTCTCTGAAAGGACAGCATTTAGAAAGTGAAGTAACATTCCATTTACTTTGCACAGTGGATTGAAGTGTTGGAACAGACTGCTTCTCTTTCAGAGAAACGCATGTGAGTTTTTTGTGAATGCTTGAAAGTAGTTTAAGGCACTTTCAATGGAAAGTGATTTTCTCTGAAAGGACAGCATATAGAAAGTGAGGCAATACTCCATTCACTTCGCACAGTGAATTGAAGTGTTGGAACAGACTGCTTCTCTTTCAGAGACACGCATGTGAGTTTCTTCCTAATGCTTGTAAGTAGCTTAAGGCACTTTCAAAAAAGTGATTTTCTCTGAAAGGACAGCATTTAGAAAGTGAAGCAACACTCCATTCACTTCGCACAGTGAATTGAAGTGTTGGAACAGACTGCTTCTCTTTAAGAGAAATGCATGTGAGTTTCTGTTGAATGCTTGTAAGTAGCTTAAGGCACATTCAAAGGAAAGGGATTTTCTCTAAAAGGACAGCATTTAGAAAGTGAAGCAACACTCCATTCACTTCGCACAGTGAATTGAAGTGTTGGAACAGACTGCTTCTCTTTCATAGAAACGCATTAGTGTTTCTTGTGAATGCTTGCAAGTAGCTTAAGGCACTTTCAAAGGAAAGTGATTTTCTCTGAAAGGACAGCATTTAGAAAGTGAAGCAACACTCCATTCACTTCGCACAGAGAATTGAAATTTTGGAACAGATTGCTTCTCTTTCAGAGAAATGCATGTGAGTTTCTTTTGAATGCTTGTAAGTAGCTTAAGGCACATTCAAAGGAAAGGGATTTTCTCTAAAAGGACAGCATTTAGAAAGTGAAGCAACACTCCATTCACTTCGCACAGTGAATTGAAGTGTTGGAACAGATTGCTTCTCTTTCAGAGAAACGCATGTGAGTTTCTTTCTTATGCTTGCAAGTAGCTTAAGGCACTATCAAAGGAAAGTGATTTTCTCTGAAAGGACAGCATTTAGAAAGTGAAGCAACACTCCATTCACTTCGCACAGTGAATTGAAGTGTTGGAACAGACTGCTTCTCTTTCAGAGAAACGCATGTGAGTTTCTGGTGAATGCTTGTAAGTAGCTTAAGGCAATTTCAAATGAACGTGATTTTCTCTGAAAGGACAGCATTTAGAAAGGGAAGCAACACTCCATTCACTTCGCACAGTGAATTGAAGTGTTGGAAGAGAAGGCTTCTCTTTCAGAGAAATGCATGTGAATTTCTTGTGAATGCTTGAAAGTTGCTTAAGGCACTTTCAAACAAAAGTGATTTTCTCTGAAAGGACAGGATTTAGAAAGTGAAGCAACACTCCATTCACTTCGCACAGTGAATTGAAGTGTTGGAACAGACTGCTTCTATTTCAGAGAAACGCATGTGTGTTTCCTGTGAATGCTTGAAAGTAGCTTAAGGCACTTTCAAAGGAAAGTGATTTTCTCTGAAAGGACAGCATTTAGAAAGTGAAGTAACATTCCATTCACATTGCACAGTGAATTGAAGTGTTGGAACAGACTGCTTCTCTTTCAGAGAAATGCATGTGAGTTTCTGTTGAATGCTTGTAAGTAGCTTAAGGCACTTTCAAAGGAAAGTGATTTTCTCTGAAAGGACAGCATTTAGAAAGTGAAGCAACATTCCATTAACTTCGCACAGTGAATTGAAGTGTTGGAACAGACTGCTTCTCTTTCAGAGAAACGCATGTGAGTTTCTTCCTAATGCTTGCAAGTTGCTTAAGGCACTTTCAAAGGAAAATGATTTTCTTTGAAGGGACAGCATTTAGAAAGTGAAGCAACACTCCATTCACTTTGCACAGTGAATTGAAGTGTTGGAACAGACTGCTTCTCTTTCAGAGAAACGCATGTGAGTTTCTTCCTAATGCTTGCAAGTAGCTTAAGGCACTTTCAAAGGAAAGTGATTTTCTCTGAAAGGACAGCATTTAGAAAGTGAAGCAACAATCCATTCACTTCGCACAGTGAATTGAAGTGTTGGAACAGACTGCTTCTCTTTCAGAGAAACGCATGTGAGTTTCTGGAGAATGCTTGTAAGTAGCTTAAGGCCCTTTCAAATGAAAGTGGTTTTCTCTGAAAGGACAGCATTTAGAAAGTGAAGTAACATTCCATTTACTTTGCACAGTGGATTGAAGTGTTGGAACAGACTGCTTCTCTTTCAGAGAAACGCATGTGAGTTTTTTGTGAATGCTTGAAAGTAGTTTAAGGCACTTTCAATGGAAAGTGATTTTCTCTGAAAGGACAGCATATAGAAAGTGAGGCAATACTCCATTCACTTCGCACAGTGAATTGAAGTGTTGGAACAGACTGCTTCTCTTTCAGAGACACGCATGTGAGTTTCTTCCTAATGCTTGTAAGTAGCTTAAGGCACTTTCAAAAAAGTGATTTTCTCTGAAAGGACAGCATTTAGAAAGTGAAGCAACACTCCATTCACTTCGCACAGTGAATTGAAGTGTTGGAACAGACTGCTTCTCTTTAAGAGAAATGCATGTGAGTTTCTGTTGAATGCTTGTAAGTAGCTTAAGGCACATTCAAAGGAAAGGGATTTTCTCTAAAAGGACAGCATTTAGAAAGTGAAGCAACACTCCATTCACTTCGCACAGTGAATTGAAGTGTTGGAACAGACTGCTTCTCTTTCATAGAAACGCATTAGTGTTTCTTGTGAATGCTTGCAAGTAGCTTAAGGCACTTTCAAAGGAAAGTGATTTTCTCTGAAAGGACAGCATTTAGAAAGTGAAGCAACACTCCATTCACTTCGCACAGAGAATTGAAATTTTGGAACAGATTGCTTCTCTTTCAGAGAAATGCATGTGAGTTTCTTTTGAATGCTTGTAAGTAGCTTAAGGCACATTCAAAGGAAAGGGATTTTCTCTAAAAGGACAGCATTTAGAAAGTGAAGCAACACTCCATTCACTTCGCACAGTGAATTGAAGTGTTGGAACAGACTGCTTCTCTTTCAGAGAAACGCATGTGAGTTTCTTTCTTATGCTTGCAAGTAGCTTAAGGCACTATCAAAGGAAAGTGATTTTCTCTGAAAGGACAGCATTTAGAAAGTGAAGCAACACTCCATTCACTTCGCACATTGAATTGAAGTGTTGGAACAGACTGCTTCTCTTTCAGAGAAACGCATGTGAGTTTCTGGTGAATGCTTGTAAGTAGCTTAAGGCAATTTCAAATGAACGTGATTTTCTCTGAAAGGACAGCATTTAGAAAGGGAAGCAACACTCCATTCACTTCGCACAGTGAATTGAAGTGTTGGAAGAGAAGGCTTCTCTTTCAGAGAAATGCATGTGAATTTCTTGTGAATGCTTGAAAGTTGCTTAAGGCACTTTCAAACAAAAGTGATTTTCTCTGAAAGGACAGGATTTAGAAAGTGAAGCAACACTCCATTCACTTCGCACAGTGAATTGAAGTGTTGGAACAGACTGCTTCTCTTTCAGAGAAACGCATGTGTGTTTCCTGTGAATGCTTGAAAGTAGCTTAAGGCACTTTCAAAGGAAAGTGATTTTCTCTGAAAGGACAGCATTTAGAAAGTGAAGTAACATTCCATTCACATTGCACAGTGAATTGAAGTGTTGGAACAGACTGCTTCTCTTTCAGAGAAATGCATGTGAGTTTCTGTTGAATGCTTGTAAGTAGCTTAAGGCACTTTCAAAGGAAAGTGATTTTCTCTGAAAGGACAGCATTTAGAAAGTGAAGCAACATTCCATTCACTTCGCACAGTGAATTGAAGTGTTGGAACAGACTGCTTCTCTTTCAGAGAAACGCATGTGAGTTTCTTCCTAATGCTTGCAAGTTGCTTAAGGCACTTTCAAAGGAAAATGATTTTCTTTGAAGGGACAGCATTTAGAAAGTGAAGCAACACTCCATTCACTTCGCACAGTGAATTGAAGTGTTGGAACAGACTGCTTCTCTTTCAGAGAAACGCATGTGAGTTTCTGGTGAATGCTTGTAAGTAGCTTAAGGCACTTTCAAAGGAAAGTGATTTTCTCTGAAAGGACAGCATTTAGAAAGTGAAGCAACACTCCATTCACTTCGCACAGTGAATTGAAGTGTTGGAACAGACTGCTTCTCTTTCAGAGAAGCGCCTGTGAGTTTCTTCCTAATGCTTGCAAGTAGCTTAAGGCACTTTCAAAGGAAAGTGATTTTCTCTGAAAGGACATAATTTAGAAAGTGAAGCAACACTCCATTCACTTCGCACAGTGAATTGAAGTGTTGGAACAGACTGCTTCTCTTTCAGAGAAACGCATGTGAGTTTCTTCCTAATGCTTGCAAGTAGCTTAAGGCACTTTCAAAGGAAAGTGATTTTCTCTGAAAGGACAGCATTTAGAAAGTGAAGCAACAATCCATTCACTTCGCACAGTGAATTGAAGTGTTGGAACAGACTGCTTCTCTTTCAGAGAAACGCATGTGAGTTTCTGGAGAATGCTTGTAAGTAGCTTAAGGCCCTTTCAAATGAAAGTGGTTTTCTCTGAAAGGACAGCATTTAGAAAGTGAAGTAACATTCCATTTACTTTGCACAGTGGATTGAAGTGTTGGAACAGACTTCTTCTCTTTCAGAGAAACGCATGTGAGTTTTTTGTGAATGCTTGAAAGTAGTTTAAGGCACTTTCAATGGAAAGTGATTTTCTCTGAAAGGACAGCATATAGAAAGTGAGGCAATACTCCATTCACTTCGCACAGTGAATTGAAGTGTCGGAACAGACTGCTTCTCTTTCAGAGACACGCATGTGAGTTTCTTCCTAATGCTTGTAAGTAGCTTAAGGCACTTTCAAAAAAGTGATTTTCTCTGAAAGGACAGCATTTAGAAAGTGAAGCAACACTCCATTCACTTCGCACAGTGAATTGAAGTGTTGGAACAGACTGCTTCTCTTTCATAGAAACGCATTAGTGTTTCTTGTGAATGCTTGCAAGTAGCTTAAGGCACTTTCAAAGGAAAGTGATTTTCTCTGAAAGGACAGCATTTAGAAAGTGAAGCAACACTCCATTCCCTTCGCGCAATGAATTTAAGTGTTGGAACAGACTGCTTCTCTTTCATAGAAACGCATTAGTGTTTCTTGTGAATGCTTGCAAGTAGCTTAAGGCACTGTCAAAGGAAAGTGATTTTCTCTGAAAGGACAGCATTTAGAAAGTGAAGCAACACTCCATTCACTTCGCACAGAGAATTGAAGTTTTGGAACAGATTGCTTCTCTTTCAGAGAAATGCATGTGAGTTTCTGTTGAATGCTTGTAAGTAGCTTAAGGCACATTCAAAGGAAAGGGATTTTCTCTGAAAGGACAGCATTTAGAAAGTGAAGCAACACTCCATTCACTTCGCACAGTGAATTGAAGTGTTGGAACAGACTGCTTCTCTTTCAGAGAAACGCATGTGAGTTTCTGGTGAATGCTTGTAAGTAGCTTAAGGCAATTTCAAAGGAACATGATTTTCTCTGAAAGGACAGCATTTAGAAAATGAAGCAACACTCCATTCACTTCGCACAGTGAATTGAAGTGTTGGAAGAGAAGGCTTCTCTTTCAGAGAAATGCATGTGAATTTCTTGTGAATGCTTGAAAGTTGCTTAAGGCACTTTCAAACAAAAGTGATTTTCTCTGAAAGGACAGGATTTAGAAAGTGAAGCAACACTCCATTCACTTCGCACAGTGAATTGAAGTGTTGAAACAGACTGCTTCTATTTCAGAGAAACGCATGTGTGTTTCCTGTGAATGCTAGAAAGTAGCTTAAGGCACTTTCAAAGGTAAGTGATTTTCTCTGAAAGGACAGCATTTAGAAAGTGAAGTAACATTCCATTCACTTTCCACAGTGAATTGAAGTGTTGGAACAGACTGCTTCTCTTTCAGAGAAATGCATGTGAGTTTCTGTTGAATGCTTGTAAGTAGCTCAAGGCTCTTTCAAAGTAAAGTGATTTTCTCTGAAAGGACAGCATTTACAAAGTAAAGCAACACTCCATTCCCTTCGTGCAAAGAATTGAAGTGTAGGAACAGACTGCTTCTCTTTCATAGAAACGCATTAGTGTTTCTTGCGAATGCTTGCAAGTAGCTTAAGGCACTTTCAAAGGAAAGTGATTTTCTCTGAAAGGACAGCATTTAGAAAGTGAAGCAACACTCCATTCACTTCGCACAGTGAATTGAAGTGTTGGAACAGACTGCTTCTCTTTCAGAGAAACGCATGTGAGTTTCTTCCTAATGCTTGCAAGTAGCTTAAGGCACTTTCAAAGGAGAGTGATTTTCTCTGAAAGGACAGCATTTAGAAAGTGAAGCAACACTCCATTCACTTCGCACAGTGAATTGAAGTGTTGGAACAGACTGCTTCTCTTTCAGAGAAATGCATGTGAGTTTCTGTTGAATGCTTGTAAGTAGCTCAAGGCTCTTTCAAAGGAAAGTGATTTTCTCTGAAAGGACAGCATTTAGAAAGTGAAGCAACACTCCATTCACTTCGCACAGTGAATTGAAGTGTTGGAACATACTGCTTCTCTTTCATAGAAACGCATTAGTGTTTCTTGTGAATGCTTGCAAGTAGCTTAAGGCACTTTCAAAGGAAAGTGATTTTCTCTGAAAGGACAGCATTTAGAAACTGAAGCAACACTCCATTCACTTCGCACAGAGAATTGAAATTTTGGAACAGATTGCTTCTCTTTCAGAGAAATGCATGTGAGTTTCTTTTGAATGCTTGTAAGTAGCTTAAGGAACATTCAAAGGAAAGGGATTTTGTCTAAAAGGACAGCATTTAGAAAGTGAAGCAACACTTCATTCACTTCGCACAATGAATTGAAGTGTTGGAACAGACTGCTTCTCTTTCAGAGAAACGCATGTGAGTTTCTGGTGAATGCTTGTAAGTAGCTTAAGGCAATTTCAAAGGAACGTGATTTTCTCTGAAAGGACAGCATTTAGAAAATGAAGCAACACTCCATTCACTTCGCACAGTGAATTGAAGTGTTGGAAGAGAAGGCTTCTCTTTCAGAGAAATGCATGTGAATTTCTTGTGAATGCTTGAAAGTTGCTTAAGGCACTTTCAAACAAAAGTGATTTTCTCTGAAAGGACAGGATTTAGAAAGTGAAGCAACACGCCATTCACTTCGCACAGTGAATTGAAGTGTTGAAACAGACTGCTTCTATTTCAGAGAAACGCATGTGTGTTTCCTGTGAATGCTAGAAAGTAGCTTAAGGCACTTTCAAAGGAAAGTGATTTTCTCTGAAAGGACAGCATTTAGAAAGTGAAGTAACATTCCATTCACTTTGCACAGTGAATTGAAGTGTTGGAACAGACTGCTTCTCTTTCAGAGAAATGCATGTGAGTTTCTGTTGAATGCTTGTAAGTAGCTCAAGGCTCTTTCAAAGTAAAGTGATTTTCTCTGAAAGGACAGCATTTACAAAGTAAAGCAACACTCCATTCCCATCGTGCAAAGAATTGAAGTGTAGGAACAGACTGCTTCTCTTTCATAGAAACGCATTAGTGTTTCTTGTGAATGCTTGCAAGTAGCTTAAGGCACTTTCAAAGGAAAGTGATTTTCTCCGAAAGGACAGCATTTAGAAAGTGAAGCAACACTCCATTCACTTCGCACAGTGAATTGAAGTGTTGGAACAGACTGCTTCTCTTTCAGAGAAACATGTGAGTTTCTTCCTAATGCTTGCAAGTAGCTTAAGGCACTTTCAAAGGAAAGTGATTTTCTCTGAAAGGACAGCATTTAGAAAGTGAAGCAACACTCCATTCACTTCGCACAGTGAATTGAAGTGTTGGAACAGACTGCTTCTCTTTCAGAGAAATGCATGTGAGTTTCTGTTGAATGCTTGTAAGTAGCTCAAGGCTCTTTCAAAGGAAAGTGATTTTCTCTGAAAGGACAGCATTTAGAAAGTGAAGCAACACTCCATTCACTTCGCACAGTGAATTGAAGTGTTGGAACAGACTGCTTCTCTTTCATAGAAACGCATTAGTGTTTCTTGTGAATGCTTGCAAGTAGCTTAAGGCACTTTCAAAGGAAAGTGATTTTCTCTGAAAGGACAGCATTTAGAAAGTGAAGCAACACTCCATTCACTTCGCACAGAGAATTGAAATTTTGGAACAGATTGCTTCTCTTTCAGAGAAATGCATGTGAGTTTCTTTTGAATGCTTGTAAGTAGCTTAAGGCACATTCAAAGGAAAGGGATTTTCTCTAAAAGGACAGCATTTAGAAAGTGAAGCAACACTCCATTCACTTCGCACAATGAATTGAAGTGTTGGAACAGACTGCTTCTCTTTCAGAGAAACGCATGTGAGTTTCTTCCTTATGGTTGCAAGTAGCTTAAGGCACTATCAAAGGAAAGTGATTTTCTCTGAAAGGACAGCATTTAGAAAGTGAAGCAACACTCCATTCACTTCGCACAGTGAATTGAAGTGTTGGAACAGACTGCTTCTCTTTCAGAGAAACGCATGTGAGTTTCTGGTGAATGCTTGTAAGTAGCTTAAGGCAATTTCAAATGAACGTGATTTTCTCTGAAAGTACAGCATTTAGAAAGTGAAGCAAAACTCCATTCACTTCGCACAGTGAATTGAAGTGTTGGAAGAGAAGGCTTCTCTTTCAGAGAAATGCATGTGAATTTCTTGTGAATGCTTGAAAGTTGCTTAAGGCACTTTCAAACAAAAGTGATTTTCTCTGAAAGGACAGGATTTAGAAAGTGAAACAACACTCCATTCACTTCGCACAGTGAATTGAAGTGTTGGAACAGACTGCTTCTATTTCAGAGAAACGCATGTGTGTTTCCTGTGAATGCTTGAAAGTAGCTTAAGGCACTTTCAAAGGAAAGTGATTTTCTCTGAAAGGACAGCATTTAGAAAGTGAAGTAACATTCCATTCACATTGCACAGTGAATTGAAGTGTTGGAACAGACTGCTTCTCTTTCAGAGAAATGCATGTGAGTTTCTGTTGAATGCTTGTAAGTAGCTTAAGGCACTTTCAAAGGAAAGTGATTTTCTCTGAAAGGACAGCATTTAGAAAGTGAAGCAACATTCCATTCACTTCGCACAGTGAATTGAAGTGTTGGAACAGACTGCTTCTATTTCAGAGAAACGCATGTGAGTTTCTTCCTAATGCTTGCAAGTTGCTTAAGGCACTTTCAAAGGAAAATGATTTTCTTTGAAAGGACAGCATTTAGAAAGTGAAGCAACACTCCATTCACTTCGCACAGTGAATTGAAGTGTTGGAACAGACTGCTTCTCTTTCAGAGAAACGCATGTGAGTTTCTGGTGAATGATTGTAAGTAGCTTAAGGCACTTTCAAAGGAAAGTGATTTTCTCTGAAAGGACAGCATTTAGAAAGTGAAGCAACACTCCATTCACTTCGCACAGTGAATTGAAGTGTTGGAACAGACTGCTTCTCTTTCAGAGAAACGCATGTGAGTTTCTTCCTAATGCTTGCAAGTAGCTTAAGGCACTTTCAAAGGAAAGTGATTTTCTCTGAAAGGACATAATTTAGAAAGTGAAGCAACACTCCATTCACTTCGCACAGTGAATTGAAGTGTTGGAACAGACTGCTTCTCTTTCAGAGAAACGCATGTGAGTTTCTGTTGAATGCTTGTAAGTAGCTTAAGGCACTTTCAAAGGAAAGTGATTTTCTCTGAAAGGACAGCATTTAGAAAGTGAAGCAACAATCCATTCACTTCGCACAGTGAATTGAAGTGTTGGAACAGACTGCTTCTCTTTCAGAGAAACGCATGTGAGTTTCTGGAGAATGCTTGTAAGTAGCTTAAGGCCCTTTCAAATGAAAGTGGTTTTCTCTGAAAGGACAGCATTTAGAAAGTGAAGTAACATTCCATTTACTTCGCACAGTGGATTGAAGTGTTGGAACAGACTGCTTCTCTTTCAGAGAAACGCATGTGAGTTTTTTGTGAATGCTTGAAAGTAGTTTAAGGCACTTTCAATGGAAAGTGATTTTCTCTGAAAGGACAGCATATAGAAAGTGAGGCAATACTCCATTCACTTCGCACAGTGAATTGAAGTGTTGGAACAGACTGCTTCTCTTTCAGAGACACGCATGTGAGTTTCTGTTGAATGCTTGTAAGTAGCTTAAGGCACTTTCAAAGGAAAGTGATTTTCTCTGAAAGGACAACATTTAGAAAGTGAAGCAACACTCCATTCACTTCGCACAGTGAATTGAAGTGTTGGAACAGACTGCTTCTCTTTCATAGAAACGCAATAGTGTTTCTTGTGAATGCTTGCAAGTAGCTTAAGGCACTTTCAAAGGAAAGTGATTTTCTCTAAAAGGACAGCATTTAGAAAGTGAAGCAACACTCCATTCCCTCGCGCAATGAATTGAAGTGTTGGAACAGACTGCTTCTCTTTCATAGAAACGCATTAGTGTTTCTTGTGAATGCTTGCAAGTAGCTTAAGGCACTGTCAAAGGAAAGTGATTTTCTCTGAAAGGACAGCATTTAGAAAGTGAAGCAACACTCCATTCACTTCGCACAGAGAATTGAAGTTTTGGAACAGATTGCTTCTCTTTCAGAGAAATGCATGTGAGTTTCTGTTGAATGCTTGTAAGTAGCTTAAGGCACATTCAAAGGAAAGGGATTTTCTCTGAAAGGACAGCATTTAGAAAGTGAAGCAACACTCCATTCACTTCGCACAGTGAATTGAAGTGTTGGAACAGACTGCTTCTCTTTCAGAGAAACGCATGTGAGTTTCTGGTGAATGCTTGTAAGTAGCTTAAAGCAATTTTAAAGGAACGTGATTTTCTCTGAAAGGACAGCATTTAGAAATTGAAGCAACAATCCATTCACTTCGCACAGTGAATTGAAGTGTTGGAAGAGAAGGCTTCTCTTTCAGAGAAATGCATGTGAATTTCTTGTGAATGCTTGAAAGTTGCTTAAGGCACTTTCAAACAAAAGTGATTTTCTCTGAATGGACAGCATTTAGAAAGTGAAGTAACATTCCATTCACTTTGCACAGTGAATTGAAGTGTTGTAACATACTGCTTCTCTTTCAGAGAAATGCATGTGAGTTTCTGTTGAATGCTTGTAAGTAGCTCAAGGCTCTTTCAAAGTAAAGTGATTTTCTCTGAAAGGACAGCATTTACAAAGTAAAGCAACACTCCATTCCCTTCGTGCAAAGAATTGAAGTGTAGGAACAGACTGCTTCTCTTTCATAGAAACGCATTAGTGTTTCTTGTGAATGCTTGCAAGTAGCTTAAGGCACTTTCAAAGGAAAGTGATTTTCTCTGAAAGGACAGCATTTAGAAAGTGAAGCAACACTCCATTCACTTCGCACAGTGAATTGAAGTGTTGGAACAGACTGCTTCTCTTTCAGAGAAATGCATGTGAGTTTCTGTTGAATGCTTGTAAGTAGCTTAAGGCACTTTCAAAGGAAGGTGATTTTCTCTGAAATGACAGCATTTAGAAAGTGAAGCAACACTCCATTCACTTCGCACATTGAATTGAAGTGTTGGAACAGACTGCATCTTTTTCAGAGAAACGCATGTGAGTTTCTGTTGAATGCTTGTAAGTAGCTTAAGAAACTTTCAAGGGAGAGTGATTTTCTCTGAAAGGACAGCATTTAGAAAGTGAGGCAACACTCCATTCACTTCACACAGTGAATTGAAGTGTTGGAACAGACTGCTTCTCTTTCAGAGAAACGCATGTGAGTTTCTTCCTAATGCTTGCAAGTAGCTTAAGGCACTTTTAAAGGAAAGTGATTTTCTCTGAAAGGACAGCATTTAGAAAGTGAAGCAACACTCCATTCACTTCGCACAGTGAATTGAAGTGTTGGAACAGACTGCTTCTCTTTCAGAGAAATGCATGTGAGTTTCTGTTGAATGCTTGTAAGTAGCTCAAGGCTCTTTCAAAGGAAAGTGATTTTCTCTGAAAGGACAGCATTTAGAAAGTGAAGCAACACTCCATTCACTTCGCACAGTGAATTGAAGTGTTGGAACAGACTGCTTCTCTTTCAGAGAAACGCATGTGAGTTTCTGGTGAATGCTTGTAAGTAGCTTAAGGCAATTTCAAAGGAACGTGATTTTCTCTGAAAGGACAGCATTTAGAAAGTGAAGCAACACTCCATTCACTTCGCACAGTGAATTGAAGTGTTGGAAGAGAAGGCTTCTATTTCAGAGAAATGCATGTGAATTTCTTGTGAATGCTTGAAAGTTGCTTAAGGCACTTTCAAACAAAAGTGATTTTCTCTGAAAGGACAGGATTTAGAAAGTGAAGCAACACTCCATTCACTTCGCACAGTGAATTGAAGTGTTGGAACAGACTGCTTCTATTTCAGAGAAACGCATGTGTGTTTCCTGTGAATGCTAGAAAGTAGCTTAAGGCACTTTCAAAGGAAAGTGATTTTCTCAGAAAGGACAGCATTTAGAAAGTGAAGTAACATTCCATTCACTTTGCACAGTGAATTGAAGTGTTGGAACAGACTGCTTCTCTTTCAGAGAAATGCATGTGAGTTTCTGTTGAATGCTTGTAAGTAGCTCAAGGCTCTTTCAAAGTAAAGTGATTTTCTCTGAAAGGACAGCATTTACAAAGTAAAGCAACACTCCATTCCCTTCGTGCAAAGAACTGAAGTGTAGGAACAGACTGCTTCTCTTTCATAGAAACGCATTAGTGTTTCTTGTGAATGCTTGCAAGTAGCTTAAGGCACTTTCAAAGGAAAGTGATTTTCTCTGAAAGGACAGCATTTAGAAAGTGAAGCAACACTCCATTCACTTCGCACAGTGAATTGAAGTGTTGGAACAGACTGCTTCTCTTTCAGAGAAATGCATGTGAGTTTCTGTTGAATGCTTGTAAGTAGCTTAAGGCACTTTCAAAGGAAAGTGATTTTCTCTGAAATGACAGCATTTAGAAAGTGAAGCAACACTCCATTCACTTCGCACATTGAATTGAAGTGTTGGAACAGACTGCATCTCTTTCAGAGAAACGCATGTGAGTTTCTGTTGAATGCTTGTAAGTAGCTTAAGAAACTTTCAAAGGAGAGTGATTATCTCTGAAAGGACAGCATTTAGAAAGTGAGGCAACACTCCATTCACTTCACACAGTGAATTGAAGTGTTGGAACAGACTGCTTCTCTTTCAGAGAAACGCATGTGAGTTTCTTCCTAATGCTTTCAAGTAGCTTAAGGCACTTTCAAAGGAAAGTGATTTTCTCTGAAAGGACAGCATTTAGAAAGTGAAGCAACACTCCATTCACTTCGCACAGTGAATTGAAGTGTTGGAACAGACTGCTTCTCTTTCAGAGAAATGCATGTGAGTTTCTGTTGAATGCTTGTAAGTAGCTCAAGGCTCTTTCAAAGGAAAGTGATTTTCTCTGAAAGGACAGCATTTAGAAAGTGAAGCAACACTCCATTCACTTCGCACAGTGAATTGAAGTGTTGGAACAGACTGCTTCTCTTTCATAGAAACGCATTAGTGTTTCTAGTGAATGCTTGCAAGTAGCTTAAGGCACTTTCAAAGGAAAGTGATTTTCTCTGAAAGGACAGCATTTAGAAACTGAAGCAACACTCCATTCACTTCGCACAGAGAATTGAAATTTTGGAACAGATTGCTTCTCTTTCAGAGAAATGCATGTGAGTTTCTTTTGAATGCTTGTAAGTAGCTTAAGGCACATTCAAAGGAAAGGGATTTTCTCTAAAAGGACAGCATTTAGAAACTGAAGAAACACTCAATTCACTTCGCACAGTGAATTGAAGTGTTGGAACAGACTGCTTCTCTTTCAGAAACGCATGTGAGTTTCTTCCTTATGCTTGCAAGTAGCTAAAGGCACTATCAAAGGAAAGTGATTTTCTCTTAAAGGACAGCATTTAGAAAGTGAAGCAACACTCCATTCACTTCGCACAGTGAATTGAAGTGTTGGAACAGACTGCTTCTATTTCAGAGAAACGCATGTGAGTTTCTTCCTAATGCTTGCAAGTTGCTTAAGGCACTTTCAAAGGAAAATGATTTTCTTTGAAAGGACAGCATTTAGAAAGTGAAGCAACACTCCATTCACTTCGCACAGTGAATTGAAGTGTTGGAACAGACTGCTTCTCTTTCAGAGAAACGCATGTGAGTTTCTGGTGAATGCTTGTAAGTAGCTTAAGGCACTTTCAAAGGAAAGTGATTTTCTCTGAAAGGACAGCATTTAGAAAGTCAAGCAACACTCCATTCACTTTGCACAGTGAATTGAAGTGTTGGAACAGACTGCTTCCCTTTCAGAGAAAAGCATGTGAGTTTCTTCCTAATGCTTGCAAGTAGCTTAAGGCACTTTCAAAGGAAAGTGATTTTCTCTGAAAGGACATAATTTAGAAAGTGAAGCAACACTCCATTCACTTCGCACAGTGAATTGAAGTGTTGGAACAGATTGCTTCTCTTTCAGAGAAATGCATGTGAGTTTCTGTTGAATGCTTGTAAGTAGCTTAAGGCACTTTCAAAGGAAAGTGATTTTCTCTGAAAGGACAGCATTTAGAAAGTGAAGCAACACTCCATTCACTTCGCACATTGAATTGAAGTGTTGGAACAGACTGCATCTCTTTCAGAGAAATGCATGTGAGTTTCTGTTGAATGCTTGTAAGTAGCTTAAGAAACTTTTAAAGGAGAGTGATTTTCTCTGAAAGGACAGCATTTACAAAGTGAGGTAACACTCCATTCACTTCACACAGTGAATTGAAGTGTTGGAACAGACTGCTTCTCTTTCAGAGAAACGAATGTGAGTTTCTTCCTAATGCTTGCAAGAGGTTTAAGGCTCTTTCAAAGGAAAGTGATTTTCTTTGAAAGGACAGCATTTAGAAAGTGAAGCAACACTCCATTCACTTCGCACAGTGAATTGAAGTGTTGGAACAGACTGCTTCTATTTCAGAGAAACGCATGTGAGTTTCTTCCTAATGCTTGCAAGTAGCTTAAGGCTCTTTCAAAGGAAAGTGATTTTCTCTGAAAGGACAGCATTTAGAAAGTGAAGCAACACTCCATTCACTTCGCACAGTGAATTGAAGTGTTGGAACAGACTGCTTCTCTTTCAGAGAAACGCATGTGAGTTTCTGGTGAATGCTTGTAAGTAGCTTAAGGCACTTTCAAAGGAAAGTGATTTTCTCTGAAAGGACAGCATTTAGAAAGTGAAGCAACACTCCATTCCCTTCGTGCAGTGAATTGAAGTGTTGGAACAGAGTGCTTCTCTTTCATAGAAACGCATTAGTGTTTCTTGTGAATGCTTGCAAGTTGCTTAAGGCACTTTCAAAGGAAAGTGATTTTCTCTGAAAGGACAGCATTTAGAAACTGAAGCAACACTGCATTCCCTTCGTGCAATGAATTGAAGTGTTGGAACAGACTGCTTCTCTTTCAGAGAAACACATGTGAGTTTCTGGTGAATGCTTGTAAGTAGCTTAAGGCAATTTCAAATGAACGTGATTTTCTCTGGAAGGACAGCATTTAGAAAGTGAAGCAACACTCCATTCACTTCGCACAGTGAATTGAAGTGTTGGAAGAGAAGGCTTCTCTATCAGAGAAATGCATGTGAATTTCTTGTGAATGCTTGAAAGTTGCTTAAGGCACTTTCAAACAAAAGTGATTTTCTCTGAAAGGACAGGATTTAGAAAGTGAAGTAACACTCCATTCACTTCGCACAGTGAATTGAAGTGTTGGAACAGACTGCTTCTATTCCAGAGAAACGCATGTGTGTTTCCTGTGAATGCTTGAAAGTAGCTTAAGGCACTTTCAAAGGAAAGTGATTTTCTCTGAAAGGACAGCATTTAGAAAGTGAAGTAACATTCCATTCACATTGCGCAGTGAATTGAAGTGTTGGAACAGACTGCTTCTCTTTCAGAGAAATGCATGTGAGTTTCTGATGAATGCTTGTAAGTAGCTCAAGACTCTTTCAAAGGAAAGTGATTTTCTCTGAAAGGACAGCATTTAGAAAGTAAAGCAACACTCCATTCCCTTCGTGCAATGAATTGAAGTGTAGGAACAGACTGCTTCTCTTTCATAGAAACGCATTAGTGTTTCTTGTGATTGCTTGCAAGTAGCTTAAGGCACTTTCAAAGGAAAGTGATTTTCTCTGAAAGGACAGCATTTAGAAAGTGAAGCAACACTCCATTCACTTTGCACAGAGAATTGAAGTGTTGGAACAGACTGCTTCTCTTTCAGAGAAATGCATGTGAGTTTCTGTTGAATGCTTGTAAGTAGCTCAAGACTCTTTCAAAGGAAAGTGATTTTCTCTGAAAGGACAGCATTTAGAAAGTGAAGCAACACTCCATTCACTTCGCACAGTGAATTGAAGTGTTGGAACAGACTGCTTCTCTTTCAGAGAAACGCATGTGAGTTTCTTCCTAATGCTTGCAAGTTGCTTAAGGCACTTTCAAAGGAAAATGATTTTCTTTGAAAGGACAGCATTTAGAAAGTGAAGCAACACTCCATTCACTTCGCACAGTGAATTGAAGTGTTGGAACAGACTGCTTCTCTTTCAGAGAAACGCATGTGAGTTTCTGGTGAATGCTTGTAAGTAGCTTAAGGCACTTTCAAAGGAAAGTGATTTTCTCTGAAAGGACAGCATTTAGAAAGTGAAGCAACACTCCATTCACTTCGCAAAGTGAATTGAAGTGTTGGAACAGAGTGCTTCTCTTTCAGAGAAACGCATGTGAGTTTCTTCCTAATGCTTGAGAGTTGCTTAAGGCACTTTCAAAGGAAAATGATTTTCTTTGAAAGGACAGCATTTAGAAAGTGAAGCAACACTCCATTCACTTCGCACAGTGAATTGAAGTGTTGGAACAGACTGCTTCTCTTTCAGAGAAACGCATGTGAGTTTCTGGTGAATGCTTGTAAGTAGCTTAAGGCACTTTCAAAGGAAAGTGATTTTCTCTGAAAGGACAGCATTTAGAAAGTGAAGCAACACTCCATTCACTTTGCACAGTGAATTGAAGTGTTGGAACAGACTGCTTCTCTTTCAGAGAAACGCATGTGAGTTTCTTCCTAATGCTTGCAAGTAGCTTAAGGCACTTTCAAAGGAAAGTGATTTTCTCTGAAAGGACATAATTTAGAAAGTGAAGCAACACTCCATTCACTTCGCACAGTGAATTGAAGTGTTGGAACAGATTGCTTCTCTTTCAGAGAAATGTATGTGAGTTTCTGGTGAATGCTTGTAAGTAGCTTAAGGCACTTTCAAAGGAAAGTGATTTTCTCTGAAAGGACAGCATTTAGAAAGTGAAGCAACACTCCATTCACTTCGCACATTGAATTGAAGTGTTGGAACAGACTGCATCTCTTTCAGAGAAACGCATGTGAGTTTCTGTTGAATGCTTGTAAGTAGCTTAAGAAACTTTTAAAGGAGAGTGATTTTCTCTGAAAGGACAGCATTTACAAAGTGAGGTAACACTCCATTCACTTCACACAGTGAATTGAAGTGTTGGAACAGACTGCTTCTCTTTCAGAGAAACGCATGTGAGTTTCTTCCTAATGCTTGCAAGTAGCTTAAGGCTCTTTCAAAGGAAAGTGATTTTCTCTGAAAGGACAGCATTTAGAAAGTGAAGCAACACTCCATTCACTTCGCACAGTGAATTGAAGTGTTGGAACAGACTGCTTCTATTTCAGAGAAACGCATGTGAGTTTCTTCCTAATGCTTGCAAGTAGCTTAAGGCTCTTTCAAAGGAAAGTGATTTTCTCTGAAAGGACAGCATTTAGAAAGTGAAGCAACACTCCATTCACTTCGCACAGTGAATTGAAGTGTTGGAACAGACTGCTTCTCTTTCAGAGAAACGCATGTGAGTTTCTGGTGAATGCTTGTAAGTAGCTTAAGGCACTTTCAAAGGAAAGTGATTTTCTCTGAAAGGACAGCATTTAGAAAGTGAAGCAACACTCCATTCCCTTCGTGCAGTGAATTGAAGTGTTGGAACAGAGTGCTTCTCTTTCATAGAAACGCATTAGTGTTTCTTGTGCATGCTTGCAAGTTGCTTAAGGCAATTTCAAAGGAATGTGATTTTCTCTGAAAGGACAGCATTTAGAAAGTGAAGCAACACTCCATTCACTTCGCACAGTGAATTGAAGTGTTGGAACAGACTGCTTTTCTTTCAGAGAAATGCATGTGAGTTTCTGTTGAATGCTTGTAAGTAGCTTAAGGCACTTTCAAGGAAAGTGTTTTTCTCTGAAAGACAGCATTTAGAAAGTGAAGCAACACTCCATTCACTTCGCACATTGAATTGAAGTGTTGGAACAGACTGCATCTCTTTCAGAGAAACGCATGTGAGTTTCTGTTGAATGCTTGTAAGTAGCTTAAGAAACTTTCAAAGGAGAGTGATTTTCTCTGAAAGGACAGCATTTAGAAAGTGAGGCAACACTCCATTCACTTCACACAGTGAATTGAAGTGTTGGAACAGACTGCTTCTCTTTCAGAGAAACGCATGTGAGTTTCTTCCTAATGATTGCAAGTAGCTTAAGGCACTTTCAAAGGAAAGTGATTTTCTCTGAAAGGACAAAATTTAGAAAGTGAAGCAACACTCCATTCACTTCGCACAGTGAATTGAAGTGTTGGAACAGACTGCTTCTCTTTCAGAGAAATGCATGTGAGTTTCTGTTGAATGCTTGTAAGTAGCTCAAGGCTCTTTCAAAGGAAAGTGATTTTCTCTGAAAGGACAGCATTTAGAAAGTGAAGCAACACTCCATTCACTTCGCACAGTGAATTGAAGTGTTGGAACAGACTGCTTCTCTTTCATAGAAACGCATTAGTGTTTCTTGTGAATGCTTGCAAGTAGCTTAAGGCACTTTCAAAGGAAAGTGATTTTCTCTGAAAGGACAGCATTTAGAAACTGAAGCAACACTCCATTCACTTCGCACAGAGAATTGAAATTTTGGAACAGATGGCTTCTCTTTCAGAGAAATGCATTTGAGTTTCTTTTGAATGCTTGTAAGTAGCTTAAGGCACATTCAAAGGAAAGGGATTTTCTCTAAAAGGACAGCATTTAGAAAGTGAAGCAACACTCCATTCACTTCGCACAGTGAATTGAAGTGTTGGAACAGACTGCTTCTCTTTCAGAGAAACGCATGTGAGTTTCTTCCTTATGCTTGCAAGTAGCTTAAGGCACTATCAAAGGAAAGTGATTTTCTCTGAAAGGACAGCATTTAGAAAGTGAAGCAACACTCCATTCACTTCGCACAGTGAATTGAAGTGTTGGAACAGACTGCTTCTCTTTCAGAGAAACACATGTGAGTTTCTGGTGAATGCTTGTAAGTAGCTTAAGGCAATTTCAAATGAACGTGATTTTCTCTGAAAGGACAGCATTTAGAAAGTGAAGCAACACTCCATTCACTTCGCACAGTGAATTGAAGTGTTAGAAGAGAAGGCTTCTCTTTCAGAGAAATGCATGTGAATTTCTTGTGAATGCTTGAAAGTTGCTTAAGGCACTTTCAAACAAAAGTGATTTTCTCTGAAAGGACAGGATTTAGAAAGTGAAGTAACACTCCATTCACTTCGCACAGTGAATTGAAGTGTTGGAACAGACTGCTTCTCTTTCAGAGAAACGCATGTGTGTTTCCTGTGAATGCTTGAAAGTAGCTTAAGGCACTTTCAAAGGAAAGTGATTTTCTCTGAAAGGACAGCATTTAGAAAGTGAAGTAACATTCCATTCACATTGCACAGTGAATTGAAGTGTTGGAACAGACTGCTTCTCTTTCAGAGAAATGCATGTGAGTTTCTGTTGAATGCTTGTAAGTAGCTCAAGACTCTTTCAAAGGAAAGTGATTTTCTCTGAAAGGACAGCATTTAGAAAGTAAAGCAACACTCCATTCCCTTCGTGCAATGAATTGAAGTGTAGGAACAGACTGCTTCTCTTTCAGAGAAACGCATGTGAGTTTCTTCCTAATGCTTGCATGTAGCTTAAGGCTCTTTCAAAGGAAAGTGATTTTCTCTGAAAGGACAGCATTTAGAAAGTGAAGCAACACTCCATTCACTTCGTACATTGAATTGAAGTGTTGGAACAGACTGCATCTCTTTCAGAGAAACGCATGTGAGTTTCTGTTGAATGCTTGTAAGTAGCTTAAGAAACTTTCAAAGGAGAGTGATTTTCTCTGAAAGGACAGCATTTACAAAGTGAGGCAACACTCCATTCACTTCACACAGTGAATTAAAGTGTTGGAACAGACTGCTTCTCTTTCAGAGAAACGCATGTGAGTTTCTTCCTAATGCTTGCATGTAGCTTAAGGCTCTTTCAAAGGAAAGTGATTTTCTCTGAAAGGACAGCATTTAGAAAGTGAAGCAACACTCCATTCACTTCGCACAGTGAATTGAAGTGTTGGAACAGACTGCTTCTCTTTCAGAGAAACGCATGTGAGTTTCTGGTGAATGCTTGTAAGTAGCTTAAGGCACTTTCAAAGGAAAGTGATTTTCTCTGAAAGGACAGCATTTATAAAATGAAGCAACACTCCATTCCCTTCGTGCAGTGAATTGAAGTGTTGGAGCAGAGTGCTTCTCTTTCATAGAAACGCATTAGTGTTTCTTGTGAATGCTTGCAAGTTGCTTAAGGCACTTTCAAAGGAAAGTGATTTTCTTTGAAAGGACAGCATTTAGAAAGTGAAGCAACACTCCATTCACTTCGCACAGTGAATTGAAGTGTTGGAACAGACTGCTTCTCTTTCAGAGAAACGCATGTGAGTTTCTGGTGAATGCTTGTATGTAGCTTAAGGCACTTTCAAAGGAAAGTGATTTTCTCTGAAAGGACAGCATTTAGAAAGTGAAGCAACACTCCATTCACTTCGCACAGTGAATTGAAGTGTTGGAACAGACTGCTTCTCTTTCAGAGAAACGCATGTGTGTTTCCTGTGAATGCTTGAAAGTAGCTTAAGGCACTTTCAAAGGAAAGTGATTTTCTCTGAAAGGACAGCATTTAGAAAGTGAAGTAACATTCCATTCACATTGCACAGTGAATTGAAGTGTTGGAACAGACTGCTTCTCTTTCAGAGAAATGCATGTGAGTTTCTGTTGAATGCTTGTAAGTAGCTCAAGACTCTTTCAAAGGAAAGTGATTTTCTCTGAAAGGACAGCATTTAGAAAGTAAAGCAACACTCCATTCCCTTCGTGCAATGAATTGAAGTGTAGGAACAGACTGCTTCTCTTTCATAGAAACGCATTAGTGTTTCTTGTGATTGCTTGCAAGTAGCTTAAGGCACTTTCAAAGGAAAGTGATTTTCTCTGAAAGGACAGCATTTAGAAAGTGAAGCAACACTCCATTCACTTCGCACAGAGAATTGAAGTGTTGGAACAGACTGCTTCTCTTTCAGAGAAATGCATGTGAGTTTCTGTTGAATGCTTGTAAGTAGCTTAAGGCACTTTCAAAGGAAAGTGATTTTCTCTGAAAGGACAGCATTTAGAAAGTGAAGCAACACTCCATTCACTTCGCACAGTGAATTGAAGTGTTGGAACAGACTGCTTCTATTTCAGAGAAACGCATGTGAGTTTCTTCCTAATGCTTGCAAGTTGCTTAAGGCACTTTCAAAGGAAAATGATTTTCTTTGAAAGGACAGCATTTAGAAAGTGAAGCAACACTCCATTCACTTCGCACAGTGAATTGAAGTGTTGGAACAGACTGCTTCTCTTTCAGAGAAACGCATGTGAGTTTCTGGTGAATGCTTGTAAGTAGCTTAAGGCACTTTCAAAGGAAAGTGATTTTCTCTGAAAGGACAGCATTTAGAAAGTGAAGCAACACTCCATTCACTTCGCACAGTGAATTGAAGTGTTGGAACAGACTGCTTCTCTTTCAGAGAAACGCATGTGAGTTTCTTCCTTATGCTTGCAAGTAGCTTAAGGCACTATCAAAGGAAAGTGATTTTCTCTGAAAGGACAGCATTTAGAAAGTGAAGCAACACTCCATTCACTTCGCACAGTGAATTGAAGTGTTGGAACAGACTTCTTCTCTTTCAGAGAAACACATGTGAGTTTCTGGTGAATGCTTGTAAGTAGCTTAAGGCAATTTCAAATGAACGTGATTTTCTCTGAAAGGACAGCATTTAGAAAGTGAAGCAACACTCCATTCACTTCGCACAGTGAATTGAAGTGTTGGAAGAGAAGGCTTCTCTTTCAGAGAAATGCATGTGAATTTCTTGTGAATGCTTGAAAGTTGCTTAAGGCACTTTCAAACAAAAGTGATTTTCTCTGAAAGGACATAATTTAGAAAGTGAAGCAACACTCCTTTCACTTCGCACAGTGAATTGAAGTGTTGGAACAGATTGCTTCTCTTTCAGAGAAATGCATGTGAGTTTCTGTTGAATGCTTGTAAGTAGCTTAAGGCACTTTCAAAGGAGAGTGATTTTCTCTGAAAGGACAGCATTTAGAAAGTGAAGCAACACTCCATTCACTTCGTACATTGAATTGAAGTGTTGGAACAGACTGCATCTCTTTCAGAGAAACGCATGTGAGTTTCTGTTGAATGCTTGTAAGTAGCTTAAGAAACTTTCAAAGGAGAGTGATTTTCTCTGAAAGGACAGCATTTACAAAGTGAGGCAACACTCCATTCACTTCACACAGTGAATTAAAGTGTTGGAACAGACTGCTTCTCTTTCAGAGAAACGCATGTGAGTTTCTTCCTAATGCTTGCATGTAGCTTAAGGCTCTTTCAAAGGAAAGTGATTTTCTCTGAAAGGACAGCATTTAGAAAGTGAAGCAACACTCCATTCACTTCGCACAGTGAATTGAAGTGTTGGAACAGACTGCTTCTCTTTCAGAGAAACGCATGTGAGTTTCTGGTGAATGCTTGTAAGTAGCTTAAGGCACTTTCAAAGGAAAGTGATTTTCTCTGAAAGGACAGCATTTAGAAAATGAAGCAACACTCCATTCCCTTCGTGCAGTGAATTGAAGTGTTGGAGCAGAGTGCTTCTCTTTCATAGAAACGCATTAGTGTTTCTTGTGAATGCTTGCAAGTTGCTTAAGGCACTTTCAAAGGAAAGTGATTTTCTCTGAAAGGACAGCATTTAGAAAGTGAAGCAACACTCCATTCACTTCGCACAGTGAATTGAAGTGTTGGAACAGACTGCTTCTCTTTCAGAGAAACGCATGTGAGTTTCTGGTGAATGCTTGTATGTAGCTTAAGGCACTTTCAAAGGAAAGTGATTTTCTCTGAAAGGACAGCATTTAGAAAGTGAAGCAACACTCCATTCACTTCGCACAGTGAATTGAAGTGTTGGAACAGACTGCTTCTCTTTCAGAGAAACGCATGTGTGTTTCCTGTGAATGCTTGAAAGTAGCTTAAGGCACTTTCAAAGGAAAGTGATTTTCTCTGAAAGGACAGCATTTAGAAAGTGAAGTAACATTCCATTCACATTGCACAGTGAATTGAAGTGTTGGAACAGACTGCTTCTCTTTCAGAGAAATGCATGTGAGTTTCTGTTGAATGCTTGTAAGTAGCTCAAGACTCTTTCAAAGGAAAGTGATTTTCTCTGAAAGGACAGCATTTAGAAAGTAAAGCAACACTCCATTCCCTTCGTGCAATGAATTGAAGTGTAGGAACAGACTGCTTCTCTTTCATAGAAACGCATTAGTGTTTCTTGTGATTGCTTGCAAGTAGCTTAAGGCACTTTCAAAGGAAAGTGATTTTCTCTGAAAGGACAGCATTTAGAAAGTGAAGCAACACTCCATTCACTTCGCACAGAGAATTGAAGTGTTGGAACAGAGTGCTTCTCTTTCATAGAAACGCATTAGTGTTTCTTGTGAATGCTTGCAAGTTGCTTAAGGCACTTTCAAAGGAAAGTGATTTTCTCTGAAAGGACAGCATTTAGAAACTGAAGCAACACTGCATTCCCTTCGTGCAATGAATTGAAGTGTTGGAACAGACTGCTTCTCTTTCAGAGAAACACATGTGAGTTTCTGGTGAATGCTTGTAAGTAGCTTAACTCAATTTCAAATGAACGTGATTTTCTCTGAAAGGACAGCATTTAGAAAGTGAAGCAACACTCCATTCACTTCGCACAGTGAATTGAAGTGTTGGAAGAGAAGGCTTCTCTATCAGAGAAATGCATGTGAATTTCTTGTGAATGCTTGAAAGTTGCTTAAGGCACTTTCAAACAAAAGTGATTTTCTCTGAAAGGACAGGATTTAGAAAGTGAAGTAACACTCCATTCACTTCGCACAGTGAATTGAAGTGTTGGAACAGACTGCTTCTATTCCAGAGAAACGCATGTGTGTTTCCTGTGAATGCTTGAAAGTAGCTTAAGGCACTTTCAAAGGAAAGTGATTTTCTCTGAAAGGACAGCATTTAGAAAGTGAAGTAACATTCCATTCACATTGCGCAGTGAATTGAAGTGTTGGAACAGACTGCTTCTCTTTCAGAGAAATGCATGTGAGTTTCTGATGAATGCTTGTAAGTAGCTCAAGACTCTTTCAAAGGAAAGTAATTTTCTCTGAAAGGACAGCATTTAGAAAGTAAAGCAACACTCCATTCCCTTCGTGCAATGAATTGAAGTGTAGGAACAGACTGCTTCTCTTTCATAGAAACGCATTAGTGTTTCTTGTGATTGCTTGCAAGTAGCTTAAGGCACTTTCAAAGGAAAGTGATTTTCTCTGAAAGGACAGCATTTAGAAAGTGAAGCAACACTCCATTCACTTCGCAAAGTGAATTGAAGTGTTGGAACAGAGTGCTTCTCTTTCAGAGAAACGCATGTGAGTTTCTTCCTAATGCTTGCAAGTTGCTTAAGGCACTTTCAAAGGAAAATGATTTTCTTTGAAAGGACAGCATTTAGAAAGTGAAGCAACACTCCATTCACTTCGCACAGTGAATTGAAGTGTTGTAACAGACTGCTTCTCTTTCAGAGAAACGCATGTGAGTTTCTGGTGAATGCTTGTAAGTAGCTTAAGGCACTTTCAAAGGAAAGTGATTTTCTCTGAAAGGACAGCATTTAGAAAGTGAAGCAACACTCCATTCACTTTGCACAGTGAATTGAAGTGTTGGAACAGACTGCTTCTCTTTCAGAGAAACGCATGTGAGTTTCTTCCTAATGCTTGCAAGTAGCTTAAGGCACTTTCAAAGGAAAGTGATTTTCTCTGAAAGGACATAATTTAGAAAGTGAAGCAACACTCCATTCACTTCGCACAGTGAATTGAAGTGTTGGAACAGATTGCTTCTCTTTCAGAGAAATGTATGTGAGTTTCTGGTGAATGCTTGTAAGTAGCTTAAGGCACTTTCAAAGGAAAGTGATTTTCTCTGAAAGGACAGCATTTAGAAAGTGAAGCAACACTCCATTCACTTCGCACATTGAATTGAAGTGTTGGAACAGACTGCATCTCTTTCAGAGAAACGCATGTGAGTTTCTGTTGAATGCTTGTAAGTAGCTTAAGAAACTTTTAAAGGAGAGTGATTTTCTCTGAAAGGACAGCATTTACAAAGTGAGGTAACACTCCATTCACTTCACACAGTGAATTGAAGTGTTGGAACAGACTGCTTCTCTTTCAGAGAAACGCATGTGAGTTTCTTCCTAATGCTTGCAAGTAGCTTAAGGCTCTTTCAAAGGAAAGTGATTTTCTCTGAAAGGACAGCATTTAGAAAGTGAAGCAACACTCCATTCACTTCGCACAGTGAATTGAAGTGTTGGAACAGACTGCTTCTATTTCAGAGAAACGCATGTGAGTTTCTTCCTAATGCTTGCAAGTAGCTTAAGGCTCTTTCAAAGGAAAGTGATTTTCTCTGAAAGGACAGCATTTAGAAAGTGAAGCAACACTCCATTCACTTCGCACAGTGAATTGAAGTGTTGGAACAGACTGCTTCTCTTTCAGAGAAACGCATGTGAGTTTCTGGTGAATGCTTGTAAGTAGCTTAAGGCACTTTCAAAGGAAAGTGATTTTCTCTGAAAGGACAGCATTTAGAAAGTGAAGCAACACTCCATTCCCTTCGTGCAGTGAATTGAAGTGTTGGAACAGAGTGCTTCTCTTTCATAGAAACGCATTAGTGTTTCTTGTGCATGCTTGCAAGTTGCTTAAGGCAATTTCAAAGGAATGTGATTTTCTCTGAAAGGACAGCATTTAGAAAGTGAAGCAACACTCCATTCACTTCGCACAGTGAATTGAAATGTTGGAACAGACTGCTTTTCTTTCAGAGAAATGCATGTGAGTTTCTGTTGAATGCTTGTAAGTAGCTTAAGGCACTTTCAAGGAAAGTGTTTTTCTCTGAAAGACAGCATTTAGAAAGTGAAGCAACACTCCATTCACTTCGCACATTGAATTGAAGTGTTGGAACAGACTGCATCTCTTTCAGAGAAACGCATGTGAGTTTCTGTTGAATGCTTGTAAGTAGCTTAAGAAACTTTCAAAGGAGAGTGATTTTCTCTGAAAGGACAGCATTTAGAAAGTGAGGCAACACTCCATTCACTTCACACAGTGAATTGAAGTGTTGGAACAGACTGCTTCTCTTTCAGAGAAACGCATGTGAGTTTCTTCCTAATGATTGCAAGTAGCTTAAGGCACTTTCAAAGGAAAGTGATTTTCTCTGAAAGGACAGCATTTAGAAAGTGAAGCAACACTCCATTCACTTCGCACAGTGAATTGAAGTGTTGGAACAGACTGCTTCTCTTTCATAGAAACGCATTAGTGTTTCTAGTGAATGCTTGCAAGTAGCTTAAGGCACTTTCAAAGGAAAGTGATTTTCTCTGAAAGGACAGCATTTAGAAACTGAAGCAACACTCCATTCACTTCGCACAGAGAATTGAAATTTTGGAACAGATTGCTTCTCTTTCAGAGAAATGCATGTGAGTTTCTTTTGAATGCTTGTAAGTAGCTTAAGGCACATTCAAAGGAAAGGGATTTTCTCTAAAAGGACAGCATTTAGAAACTGAAGAAACACTCAATTCACTTCGCACAGTGAATTGAAGTGTTGGAACAGACTGCTTCTCTTTCAGAGAAACGCATGTGAGTTTCTTCCTTATGCTTGCAAGTAGCTAAAGGCACTATCAAAGGAAAGTGATTTTCTCTTAAAGGACAGCATTTAGAAAGTGAAGCAACACTCCATTCACTTCGCACAGTGAATTGAAGTGTTGGAACAGACTGCTTCTATTTCAGAGAAACGCATGTGAGTTTCTTCCTAATGCTTGCAAGTTGCTTAAGGCACTTTCAAAGGAAAATGATTTTCTTTGAAAGGACAGCATTTAGAAAGTGAAGCAACACTCCATTCACTTCGCACAGTGAATTGAAGTGTTGGAACAGACTGCTTCTCTTTCAGAGAAACGCATGTGAGTTTCTGGTGAATGCTTGTAAGTAGCTTAAGGCACTTTCAAAGGAAAGTGATTTTCTCTGAAAGGACAGCATTTAGAAAGTGAAGCAACACTCCATTCACTTTGCACAGTGAATTGAAGTGTTGGAACAGACTGCTTCTCTTTCAGAGAAACGCATGTGAGTTTCTTCCTAATGCTTGCAAGTAGCTTAAGGCACTTTCAAAGGAAAGTGATTTTCTCTGAAAGGACATAATTTAGAAAGTGAAGCAACACTCCATTCACTTCGCACAGTGAATTGAAGTGTTGGAACAGATTGCTTCTCTTTCAGAGAAATGCATGTGAGTTTCTGTTGAATGCTTGTAAGTAGCTTAAGGCACTTTCAAAGGAAAGTGATTTTCTCTGAAAGGACAGCATTTAGAAAGTGAAGCAACACTCCATTCACTTCGCACATTGAATTGAAGTGTTGGAACAGACTGCATCTCTTTCAGAGAAATGCATGTGAGTTTCTGTTGAATGCTTGTAAGTAGCTTAAGAAACTTTTAAAGGAGAGTGATTTTCTCTGAAAGGACAGCATTTACAAAGTGAGGTAACACTCCATTCACTTCACACAGTGAATTGAAGTGTTGGAACAGACTGCTTCTCTTTCAGAGAAACGAATGTGAGTTTCTTCCTAATGCTTGCAAGAGGTTTAAGGCTCTTTCAAAGGAAAGTGATTTTCTCTGAAAGGACAGCATTTAGAAAGTGAAGCAACACTCCATTCACTTCGCACAGTGAATTGAAGTGTTGGAACAGACTGCTTCTATTTCAGAGAAACGCATGTGAGTTTCTTCCTAATGCTTGCAAGTAGCTTAAGGCTCTTTCAAAGGAAAGTGATTTTCTCTGAAAGGACAGCATTTAGAAAGTGAAGCAACACTCCATTCACTTCGCACAGTGAATTGAAGTGTTGGAACAGACTGCTTCTCTTTCAGAGAAACGCATGTGAGTTTCTGGTGAATGCTTGTAAGTAGCTTAAGGCACTTTCAAAGGAAAGTGATTTTCTCTGAAAGGACAGCATTTAGAAAGTGAAGCAACACTCCATTCCCTTCGTGCAGTGAATTGAAGTGTTGGAACAGAGTGCTTCTCTTTCATAGAAACGCATTAGTGTTTCTTGTGAATGCTTGCAAGTTGCTTAAGGCACTTTCAAAGGAAAGTGATTTTCTCTGAAAGGACAGCATTTAGAAACTGAAGCAACACTGCATTCCCTTCGTGCAATGAATTGAAGTGTTGGAACAGACTGCTTCTCTTTCAGAGAAACACATGTGAGTTTCTGGTGAATGCTTGTAAGTAGCTTAAGGCAATTTCAAATGAACGTGATTTTCTCTGAAAGGACAGCATTTAGAAAGTGAAGCAACACTCCATTCACTTCGCACAGTGAATTGAAGTGTTGGAAGAGAAGGCTTCTCTATCAGAGAAATGCATGTGAATTTCTTGTGAATGCTTGAAAGTTGCTTAAGGCACTTTCAAACAAAAGTGATTTTCTCTGAAAGGACAGGATTTAGAAAGTGAAGTAACACTCCATTCACTTCGCACAGTGAATTGAAGTGTTGGAACAGACTGCTTCTATTCCAGAGAAACGCATGTGTGTTTCCTGTGAATGCTTGAAAGTAGCTTAAGGCACTTTCAAAGGAAAGTGATTTTCTCTGAAAGGACAGCATTTAGAAAGTGAAGTAACATTCCATTCACATTGCGCAGTGAATTGAAGTGTTGGAACAGACTGCTTCACTTTCAGAGAAATGCATGTGAGTTTCTGATGAATGCTTGTAAGTAGCTCAAGACTCTTTCAAAGGAAAGTGATTTTCTCTGAAAGGACAGCATTTAGAAAGTAAAGCAACACTCCATTCCCTTCGTGCAATGAATTGAAGTGTAGGAACAGACTGCTTCTCTTTCATAGAAACGCATTAGTGTTTCTTGTGATTGCTTGCAAGTAGCTTAAGGCACTTTCAAAGGAAAGTGATTTTCTCTGAAAGGACAGCATTTAGAAAGTGAAGCAACACTCCATTCACTTTGCACAGAGAATTGAAGTGTTGGAACAGACTGCTTCTCTTTCAGAGAAATGCATGTGAGTTTCTGTTGAATGCTTGTAAGTAGCTCAAGACTCTTTCAAAGGAAAGTGATTTTCTCTGAAAGGACAGCATTTAGAAAGTGAAGCAACACTCCATTCACTTCGCACAGTGAATTGAAGTGTTGGAACAGACTGCTTCTCTTTCAGAGAAACGCATGTGAGTTTCTTCCTAATGCTTGCAAGTTGCTTAAGGCACTTTCAAAGGAAAATGATTTTCTTTGAAAGGACAGCATTTAGAAAGTGAAGCAACACTCCATTCACTTCGCACAGTGAATTGAAGTGTTGGAACAGACTGCTTCTCTTTCAGAGAAACGCATGTGAGTTTCTGGTGAATGCTTGTAAGTAGCTTAAGGCACTTTCAAAGGAAAGTGATTTTCTCTGAAAGGACAGCATTTAGAAAGTGAAGCAACACTCCATTCACTTCGCAAAGTGAATTGAAGTGTTGGAACAGAGTGCTTCTCTTTCAGAGAAACGCATGTGAGTTTCTTCCTAATGCTTGCAAGTTGCTTAAGGCACTTTCAAAGGAAAATGATTTTCTTTGAAAGGACAGCATTTAGAAAGTGAAGCAACACTCCATTCACTTCGCACAGTGAATTGAAGTGTTGGAACAGACTGCTTCTCTTTCAGAGAAACGCATGTGAGTTTCTGGTGAATGCTTGTAAGTAGCTTAAGGCACTTTCAAAGGAAAGTGATTTTCTCTGAAAGGACAGCATTTAGAAAGTGAAGCAACACTCCATTCACTTTGCACAGTGAATTGAAGTGTTGGAACAGACTGCTTCTCTTTCAGAGAAACGCATGTGAGTTTCTTCCTAATGCTTGCAAGTAGCTTAAGGCACTTTCAAAGGAAAGTGATTTTCTCTGAAAGGACATAATTTAGAAAGTGAAGCAACACTCCATTCACTTCGCACAGTGAATTGAAGTGTTGGAACAGACTGCTTCTCTTTCAGAGAAATGTATGTGAGTTTCTGGTGAATGCTTGTAAGTAGCTTAAGGCACTTTCAAAGGAAAGTGATTTTCTCTGAAAGGACAGCATTTAGAAAGTGAAGCAACACTCCATTCACTTCGCACATTGAATTGAAGTGTTGGAACAGACTGCATCTCTTTCAGAGAAACGCATGTGAGTTTCTTCCTAATGCTTGCAAGTTGCTTAAGGCACTTTCAAAGGAAAATGATTTTCTTTGAAAGGACAGCATTTAGAAAGTGAAGCAACACTCCATTCACTTCGCACAGTGAATTGAAGTGTTGGAACAGACTGCTTCTCTTTCAGAGAAACGCATGTGAGTTTCTGGTGAATGCTTGTAAGTAGCTTAAGGCACTTTCAAAGGAAAGTGATTTTCTCTGAAAGGACAGCATTTAGAAAGTGAAGCAACACTCCATTCACTTTGCACAGTGAATTGAAGTGTTGGAACAGACTGCTTCTCTTTCAGAGAAACGCATGTGAGTTTCTTCCTAATGCTTGCAAGTAGCTTAAGGCACTTTCAAAGGAAAGTGATTTTCTCTGAAAGGACATAATTTAGAAAGTGAAGCAACACTCCATTCACTTCGCACAGTGAATTGAAGTGTTGGAACAGATTGCTTCTCTTTCAGAGAAATGCATGTGAGTTTCTGTTGAATGCTTGTAAGTAGCTTAAGGCACTTTCAAAGGAAAGTGATTTTCTCTGAAAGGACAGCATTTAGAAAGTGAAGCAACACTCCATTCACTTCGCACATTGAATTGAAGTGTTGGAACAGACTGCATCTCTTTCAGAGAAATGCATGTGAGTTTCTGTTGAATGCTTGTAAGTAGCTTAAGAAACTTTTAAAGGAGAGTGATTTTCTCTGAAAGGACAGCATTTACAAAGTGAGGTAACACTCCATTCACTTCACACAGTGAATTGAAGTGTTGGAACAGACTGCTTCTCTTTCAGAGAAACGAATGTGAGTTTCTTCCTAATGCTTGCAAGAGGTTTAAGGCTCTTTCAAAGGAAAGTGATTTTCTCTGAAAGGACAGCATTTAGAAAGTGAAGCAACACTCCATTCACTTCGCACAGTGAATTGAAGTGTTGGAACAGACTGCTTCTATTTCAGAGAAACGCATGTGAGTTTCTTCCTAATGCTTGCAAGTAGCTTAAGGCTCTTTCAAAGGAAAGTGATTTTCTCTGAAAGGACAGCATTTAGAAAGTGAAGCAACACTCCATTCACTTCGCACAGTGAATTGAAGTGTTGGAACAGACTGCTTCTCTTTCAGAGAAACGCATGTGAGTTTCTGGTGAATGCTTGTAAGTAGCTTAAGGCACTTTCAAAGGAAAGTGATTTTCTCTGAAAGGACAGCATTTAGAAAGTGAAGCAACACTCCATTCCCTTCGTGCAGTGAATTGAAGTGTTGGAACAGAGTGCTTCTCTTTCATAGAAACGCATTAGTGTTTCTTGTGAATGCTTGCAAGTTGCTTAAGGCACTTTCAAAGGAAAGTGATTTTCTCTGAAAGGACAGCATTTAGAAACTGAAGCAACACTGCATTCCCTTCGTGCAATGAATTGAAGTGTTGGAACAGACTGCTTCTCTTTCAGAGAAACACATGTGAGTTTCTGGTGAATGCTTGTAAGTAGCTTAAGGCAATTTCAAATGAACGTGATTTTCTCTGAAAGGACAGCATTTAGAAAGTGAAGCAACACTCCATTCACTTCGCACAGTGAATTGAAGTGTTGGAAGAGAAGGCTTCTCTATCAGAGAAATGCATGTGAATTTCTTGTGAATGCTTGAAAGTTGCTTAAGGCACTTTCAAACAAAAGTGATTTTCTCTGAAAGGACAGGATTTAGAAAGTGAAGTAACACTCCATTCACTTCGCACAGTGAATTGAAGTGTTGGAACAGACTGCTTCTATTCCAGAGAAACGCATGTGTGTTTCCTGTGAATGCTTGAAAGTAGCTTAAGGCACTTTCAAAGGAAAGTGATTTTCTCTGAAAGGACAGCATTTAGAAAGTGAAGTAACATTCCATTCACATTGCGCAGTGAATTGAAGTGTTGGAACAGACTGCTTCTCTTTCAGAGAAATGCATGTGAGTTTCTGATGAATGCTTGTAAGTAGCTCAAGACTCTTTCAAAGGAAAGTGATTTTCTCTGAAAGGACAGCATTTAGAAAGTAAAGCAACACTCCATTCCCTTCGTGCAATGAATTGAAGTGTAGGAACAGACTGCTTCTCTTTCATAGAAACGCATTAGTGTTTCTTGTGATTGCTTGCAAGTAGCTTAAGGCACTTTCAAAGGAAAGTGATTTTCTCTGAAAGGACAGCATTTAGAAAGTGAAGCAACACTCCATTCACTTTGCACAGAGAATTGAAGTGTTGGAACAGACTGCTTCTCTTTCAGAGAAATGCATGTGAGTTTCTGTTGAATGCTTGTAAGTAGCTCAAGACTCTTTCAAAGGAAAGTGATTTTCTCTGAAAGGACAGCATTTAGAAAGTGAAGCAACACTCCATTCACTTCGCACAGTGAATTGAAGTGTTGGAACAGACTGCTTCTCTTTCAGAGAAACGCATGTGAGTTTCTTCCTAATGCTTGCAAGTTGCTTAAGGCACTTTCAAAGGAAAATGATTTTCTTTGAAAGGACAGCATTTAGAAAGTGAAGCAACACTCCATTCACTTCGCACAGTGAATTGAAGTGTTGGAACAGACTGCTTCTCTTTCAGAGAAACGCATGTGAGTTTCTGGTGAATGCTTGTAAGTAGCTTAAGGCACTTTCAAAGGAAAGTGATTTTCTCTGAAAGGACAGCATTTAGAAAGTGAAGCAACACTCCATTCACTTCGCAAAGTGAATTGAAGTGTTGGAACAGAGTGCTTCTCTTTCAGAGAAACGCATGTGAGTTTCTTCCTAATGCTTGCAAGTTGCTTAAGGCACTTTCAAAGGAAAATGATTTTCTTTGAAAGGACAGCATTTAGAAAGTGAAGCAACACTCCATTCACTTCGCACAGTGAATTGAAGTGTTGGAACAGACTGCTTCTCTTTCAGAGAAACGCATGTGAGTTTCTGGTGAATGCTTGTAAGTAGCTTAAGGCACTTTCAAAGGAAAGTGATTTTCTCTGAAAGGACAGCATTTAGAAAGTGAAGCAACACTCCATTCACTTTGCACAGTGAATTGAAGTGTTGGAACAGACTGCTTCTCTTTCAGAGAAACGCATGTGAGTTTCTTCCTAATGCTTGCAAGTAGCTTAAGGCACTTTCAAAGGAAAGTGATTTTCTCTGAAAGGACATAATTTAGAAAGTGAAGCAACACTCCATTCACTTCGCACAGTGAATTGAAGTGTTGGAACAGATTGCTTCTCTTTCAGAGAAATGTATGTGAGTTTCTGGTGAATGCTTGTAAGTAGCTTAAGGCACTTTCAAAGGAAAGTGATTTTCTCTGAAAGGACAGCATTTAGAAAGTGAAGCAACACTCCATTCACTTCGCACATTGAATTGAAGTGTTGGAACAGACTGCATCTCTTTCAGAGAAACGCATGTGAGTTTCTGTTGAATGCTTGTAAGTAGCTTAAGAAACTTTTAAAGGAGAGTGATTTTCTCTGAAAGGACAGCATTTACAAAGTGAGGTAACACTCCATTCACTTCACACAGTGAATTGAAGTGTTGGAACAGACTGCTTCTCTTTCAGAGAAACGCATGTGAGTTTCTTCCTAATGCTTGCAAGTAGCTTAAGGCTCTTTCAAAGGAAAGTGATTTTCTCTGAAAGGACAGCATTTAGAAAGTGAAGCAACACTCCATTCACTTCGCACAGTGAATTGAAGTGTTGGAACAGACTGCTTCTATTTCAGAGAAACGCATGTGAGTTTCTTCCTAATGCTTGCAAGTAGCTTAAGGCTCTTTCAAAGGAAAGTGATTTTCTCTGAAAGGACAGCATTTAGAAAGTGAAGCAACACTCCATTCACTTCGCACAGTGAATTGAAGTGTTGGAACAGACTGCTTCTCTTTCAGAGAAACGCATGTGAGTTTCTGGTGAATGCTTGTAAGTAGCTTAAGGCACTTTCAAAGGAAAGTGATTTTCTCTGAAAGGACAGCATTTAGAAAGTGAAGCAACACTCCATTCCCTTCGTGCAGTGAATTGAAGTGTTGGAACAGAGTGCTTCTCTTTCATAGAAACGCATTAGTGTTTCTTGTGCATGTTTGCAAGTTGCTTAAGGCAATTTCAAAGGAATGTGATTTTCTCTGAAAGGACAGCATTTAGAAAGTGAAGCAACACTCCATTCACTTCGCACAGTGAATTGAAGTGTTGGAACAGACTGCTTTTCTTTCAGAGAAATGCATGTGAGTTTCTGTTGAATGCTTGTAAGTAGCTTAAGGCACTTTCAAGGAAAGTGTTTTTCTCTGAAAGACAGCATTTAGAAAGTGAAGCAACACTCCATTCACTTCGCACATTGAATTGAAGTGTTGGAACAGACTGCATCTCTTTCAGAGAAACGCATGTGAGTTTCTGTTGAATGCTTGTAAGTAGCTTAAGAAACTTTCAAAGGAGAGTGATTTTCTCTGAAAGGACAGCATTTAGAAAGTGAGGCAACACTCCATTCACTTCACACAGTGAATTGAAGTGTTGGAACAGACTGCTTCTCTTTCAGAGAAACGCATGTGAGTTTCTTCCTAATGATTGCAAGTAGCTTAAGGCACTTTCAAAGGAAAGTGATTTTCTCTGAAAGGACAAAATTTAGAAAGTGAAGCAACACTCCATTCACTTCGCACAGTGAATTGAAGTGTTGGAACAGACTGCTTCTCTTTCAGAGAAATGCATGTGAGTTTCTGTTGAATGCTTGTAAGTAGCTCAAGGCTCTTTCAAAGGAAAGTGATTTTCTCTGAAAGGACAGCATTTAGAAAGTGAAGCAACACTCCATTCACTTCGCACAGTGAATTGAAGTGTTGGAACAGACTGCTTCTCTTTCATAGAAACGCATTAGTGTTTCTTGTGAATGCTTGCAAGTAGCTTAAGGCACTTTCAAAGGAAAGTGATTTTCTCTGAAAGGACAGCATTTAGAAACTGAAGCAACACTCCATTCACTTCGCACAGAGAATTGAAATTTTGGAACAGATGGCTTCTCTTTCAGAGAAATGCATTTGAGTTTCTTTTGAATGCTTGTAAGTAGCTTAAGGCACATTCAAAGGAAAGGGATTTTCTCTAAAAGGACAGCATTTAGAAAGTGAAGCAACACTCCATTCACTTCGCACAGTGAATTGAAGTGTTGGAACAGACTGCTTCTCTTTCAGAGAAACGCATGTGAGTTTCTTCCTTATGCTTGCAAGTAGCTTAAGGCACTATCAAAGGAAAGTGATTTTCTCTGAAAGGACAGCATTTAGAAAGTGAAGCAACACTCCATTCACTTCGCACAGTGAATTGAAGTGTTGGAACAGACTGCTTCTCTTTCAGAGAAACACATGTGAGTTTCTGGTGAATGCTTGTAAGTAGCTTAAGGCAATTTCAAATGAACGTGATTTTCTCTGAAAGGACAGCATTTAGAAAGTGAAGCAACACTCCATTCACTTCGCACAGTGAATTGAAGTGTTAGAAGAGAAGGCTTCTCTTTCAGAGAAATGCATGTGAATTTCTTGTGAATGCTTGAAAGTTGCTTAAGGCACTTTCAAACAAAAGTGATTTTCTCTGAAAGGACAGGATTTAGAAAGTGAAGTAACACTCCATTCACTTCGCACAGTGAATTGAAGTGTTGGAACAGACTGCTTCTCTTTCAGAGAAACGCATGTGTGTTTCCTGTGAATGCTTGAAAGTAGCTTAAGGCACTTTCAAAGGAAAGTGATTTTCTCTGAAAGGACAGCATTTAGAAAGTGAAGTAACAATCCATTCACATTGCACAGTGAATTGAAGTGTTGGAACAGACTGCTTCTCTTTCAGAGAAATGCATGTGAGTTTCTGTTGAATGCTTGTAAGTAGCTCAAGACTCTTTCAAAGGAAAGTGATTTTCTCTGAAAGGACAGCATTTAGAAAGTAAAGCAACACTCCATTCCCTTCGTGCAATGAATTGAAGTGTAGGAACAGACTGCTTCTCTTTCAGAGAAACGCATGTGAGTTTCTTCCTAATGCTTGCATGTAGCTTAAGGCTCTTTCAAAGGAAAGTGATTTTCTCTGAAAGGACAGCATTTAGAAAGTGAAGCAACACTCCATTCACTTCGTACATTGAATTGAAGTGTTGGAACAGACTGCATCTCTTTCAGAGAAACGCATGTGAGTTTCTGTTGAATGCTTGTAAGTAGCTTAAGAAACTTTCAAAGGAGAGTGATTTTCTCTGAAAGGACAGCATTTACAAAGTGAGGCAACACTCCATTCACTTCACACAGTGAATTAAAGTGTTGGAACAGACTGCTTCTCTTTCAGAGAAACGCATGTGAGTTTCTTCCTAATGCTTGCATGTAGCTTAAGGCTCTTTCAAAGGAAAGTGATTTTCTCTGAAAGGACAGCATTTAGAAAGTGAAGCAACACTCCATTCACTTCGCACAGTGAATTGAAGTGTTGGAACAGACTGCTTCTCTTTCAGAGAAACGCATGTGAGTTTCTGGTGAATGCTTGTAAGTAGCTTAAGGCACTTTCAAAGGAAAGTGATTTTCTCTGAAAGGACAGCATTTAGAAAATGAAGCAACACTCCATTCCCTTCGTGCAGTGAATTGAAGTGTTGGAACAGAGTGCTTCTCTTTCATAGAAACGCATTAGTGTTTCTTGTGAATGCTTGCAAGTTGCTTAAGGCACTTTCAAAGGAAAGTGATTTTCTTTGAAAGGACAGCATTTAGAAAGTGAAGCAACACTCCATTCACTTCGCACAGTGAATTGAAGTGTTGGAACAGACTGCTTCTCTTTCAGAGAAACGCATGTGAGTTTCTGGTGAATGCTTGTATGTAGCTTAAGGCACTTTCAAAGGAAAGTGATTTTCTCTGAAAGGACAGCATTTAGAAAGTGAAGCAACACTCCATTCACTTCGCACAGTGAATTGAAGTGTTGGAACAGACTGCTTCTCTTTCAGAGAAACGCATGTGTGTTTCCTGTGAATGCTTGAAAGTAGCTTAAGGCACTTTCAAAGGAAAGTGATTTTCTCTGAAAGGACAGCATTTAGAAAGTGAAGTAACATTCCATTCACATTGCACAGTGAATTGAAGTGTTGGAACAGACTGCTTCTCTTTCAGAGAAATGCATGTGAGTTTCTGTTGAATGCTTGTAAGTAGCTCAAGACTCTTTCAAAGGAAAGTGATTTTCTCTGAAAGGACAGCATTTAGAAAGTAAAGCAACACTCCATTCCCTTCGTGCAATGAATTGAAGTGTAGGAACAGACTGCTTCTCTTTCATAGAAACGCATTAGTGTTTCTTGTGATTGCTTGCAAGTAGCTTAAGGCACTTTCAAAGGAAAGTGATTTTCTCTGAAAGGACAGCATTTAGAAAGTGAAGCAACACTCCATTCACTTCGCACAGAGAATTGAAGTGTTGGAACAGACTGCTTCTCTTTCAGAGAAATGCATGTGAGTTTCTGTTGAATGCTTGTAAGTAGCTTAAGGCACTTTCAAAGGAAAGTGATTTTCTCTGAAAGGACAGCATTTAGAAAGTGAAGCAACACTCCATTCACTTCGCACAGTGAATTGAAATGTTGGAACAGACTGCTTCTATTTCAGAGAAACGCATGTGAGTTTCTTCCTAATGCTTGCAAGTTGCTTAAGGCACTTTCAAAGGAAAATGATTTTCTTTGAAAGGACAGCATTTAGAAAGTGAAGCAACACTCCATTCACTTCGCACAGTGAATTGAAGTGTTGGAACAGACTGCTTCTCTTTCAGAGAAACGCATGTGAGTTTCTGGTGAATGCTTGTAAGTAGCTTAAGGCACTTTCAAAGGAAAGTGATTTTCTCTGAAAGGACAGCATTTAGAAAGTGAAGCAACACTCCATTCACTTCGCACAGTGAATTGAAGTGTTGGAACAGACTGCTTCTCTTTCAGAGAAACGCATGTGAGTTTCTTCCTTATGCTTGCAAGTAGCTTAAGGCACTATCAAAGGAAAGTGATTTTCTCTGAAAGGACAGCATTTAGAAAGTGAAGCAACACTCCATTCACTTCGCACAGTGAATTGAAGTGTTGGAACAGACTTCTTCTCTTTCAGAGAAACACATGTGAGTTTCTGGTGAATGCTTGTAAGTAGCTTAAGGCAATTTCAAATGAACGTGATTTTCTCTGAAAGGACAGCATTTAGAAAGTGAAGCAACACTCCATTCACTTCGCACAGTGAATTGAAGTGTTGGAAGAGAAGGCTTCTCTTTCAGAGAAATGCATGTGAATTTCTTGTGAATGCTTGAAAGTTGCTTAAGGCACTTTCAAACAAAAGTGATTTTCTCTGAAAGGACATAATTTAGAAAGTGAAGCAACACTCCATTCACTTCGCACAGTGAATTGAAGTGTTGGAACAGATTGCTTCTCTTTCAGAGAAATGCATGTGAGTTTCTGTTGAATGCTTGTAAGTAGCTTAAGGCACTTTCAAAGGAAAGTGATTTTCTCTGAAAGGACAGCATTTAGAAAGTGAAGCAACACTCCATTCACTTCGTACATTGAATTGAAGTGTTGGAACAGACTGCATCTCTTTCAGAGAAACGCATGTGAGTTTCTGTTGAATGCTTGTAAGTAGCTTAAGAAACTTTCAAAGGAGAGTGATTTTCTCTGAAAGGACAGCATTTACAAAGTGAGGCAACACTCCATTCACTTCACACAGTGAATTAAAGTGTTGGAACAGACTGCTTCTCTTTCAGAGAAACGCATGTGAGTTTCTTCCTAATGCTTGCATGTAGCTTAAGGCTCTTTCAAAGGAAAGTGATTTTCTCTGAAAGGACAGCATTTAGAAAGTGAAGCAACACTCCATTCACTTCGCACAGTGAATTGAAGTGTTGGAACAGACTGCTTCTCTTTCAGAGAAACGCATGTGAGTTTCTGGTGAATGCTTGTAAGTAGCTTAAGGCACTTTCAAAGGAAAGTGATTTTCTCTGAAAGGACAGCATTTAGAAAATGAAGCAACACTCCATTCCCTTCGTGCAGTGAATTGAAGTGTTGGAGCAGAGTGCTTCTCTTTCATAGAAACGCATTAGTGTTTCTTGTGAATGCTTGCAAGTTGCTTAAGGCACTTTCAAAGGAAAGTGATTTTCTCTGAAAGGACAGCATTTAGAAAGTGAAGCAACACTCCATTCACTTCGCACAGTGAATTGAAGTGTTGGAACAGACTGCTTCTCTTTCAGAGAAACGCATGTGAGTTTCTGGTGAATGCTTGTATGTAGCTTAAGGCACTTTCAAAGGAAAGTGATTTTCTCTGAAAGGACAGCATTTAGAAAGTGAAGCAACACTCCATTCACTTCGCACAGTGAATTGAAGTGTTGGAACAGACTGCTTCTCTTTCAGAGAAACGCATGTGTGTTTCCTGTGAATGCTTGAAAGTAGCTTAAGGCACTTTCAAAGGAAAGTGATTTTCTCTGAAAGGACAGCATTTAGAAAGTGAAGTAACATTCCATTCACATTGCACAGTGAATTGAAGTGTTGGAACAGACTGCTTCTCTTTCAGAGAAATGCATGTGAGTTTCTGTTGAATGCTTGTAAGTAGCTCAAGACTCTTTCAAAGGAAAGTGATTTTCTCTGAAAGGACAGCATTTAGAAAGTAAAGCAACACTCCATTCCCTTCGTGCAATGAATTGAAGTGTAGGAACAGACTGCTTCTCTTTCATAGAAACGCATTAGTGTTTCTTGTGATTGCTTGCAAGTAGCTTAAGGCACTTTCAAAGGAAAGTGATTTTCTCTGAAAGGACAGCATTTAGAAAGTGAAGTAACATTCCATTCACATTGCGCAGTGAATTGAAGTGTTGGAACAGACTGCTTCTCTTTCAGAGAAATGCATGTGAGTTTCTTGTGAATGCTTGAAAGTTGCTTAAGGCACTTTCAAAGGAAAGTGATTTTCTCTGAAAGGACAGCATTTAGAAAGTGAAGCAACACTCCATTCCCTTCGTGCAGTGAATTGAAGTGTTGGAACAGAGTGCTTCTCTTTCATAGAAACGCATTAGTGTTTCTTGTGCATGCTTGCAAGTTGCTTAAGGCAATTTCAAAGGAAATTGATTTTCTCTGAAAGGACAGCATTTAGAAAGTGAAGCAACACTCCATTCACTTCGCACAGTGAATTGAAGTGTTGGAAGAGAAGGCTTCTCTATCAGAGAAATGCATGTGAATTTCTTGTGAATGCTTGAAAGTTGCTTAAGGCACTTTCAAACAAAAGTGATTTTCTCTGAAAGGACAGGATTTAGAAAGTGAAGTAACACTCCATTCACTTCGCACAGTGAATTGAAGTGTTGGAACAGACTGCTTCTATTCCAGAGAAACGCATGTGTGTTTCCTGTGAATGCTTGAAAGTAGCTTAAGGCACTTTCAAAGGAAAGTGATTTTCTCTGAAAGGACAGCATTTAGAAAGTGAAGTAACATTCCATTCACATTGCGCAGTGAATTGAAGTGTTGGAACAGACTGCTTCTCTTTCAGAGAAATGCATGTGAGTTTCTTGTGAATGCTTGAAAGTTGCTTAAGGCACTTTCAAAGGAAAGTGATTTTCTCTGAAAGGACAGCATTTAGAAAGTGAAGCAACACTCCATTCACTTTGCACAGTGAATTGAAGTGTTGGAACAGACTGCTTCTCTTTCAGAGAAACGCATGTGAGTTTCTTCCTAATGCTTGCAAGTAGCTTAAGGCACTTTCAAAGGAAAGTGATTTTCTCTGAAAGGACATAATTTAGAAAGTGAAGCAACACTCCATTCACTTCGCACAGTGAATTGAAGTGTTGGAACAGATTGCTTCTCTTTCAGAGAAATGTATGTGAGTTTCTGGTGAATGCTTGTAAGTAGCTTAAGGCACTTTCAAAGGAAAGTGATTTTCTCTGAAAGGACAGCATTTAGAAAGTGAAGCAACACTCCATTCACTTCGCACATTGAATTGAAGTGTTGGAACAGACTGCATCTCTTTCAGAGAAACGCATGTGAGTTTCTGTTGAATGCTTGTAAGTAGCTTAAGAAACTTTTAAAGGAGAGTGATTTTCTCTGATAGGACAGCATTTACAAAGTGAGGTAACACTCCATTCACTTCACACAGTGAATTGAAGTGTTGGAACAGACTGCTTCTCTTTCAGAGAAACGCATGTGAGTTTCTTCCTAATGCTTGCAAGTAGCTTAAGGCTCTTTCAAAGGAAAGTGATTTTCTCTGAAAGGACAGCATTTAGAAAGTGAAGCAACACTCCATTCACTTCGCACAGTGAATTGAAGTGTTGGAACAGACTGCTTCTATTTCAGAGAAACGCATGTGAGTTTCTTCCTAATGCTTGCAAGTAGCTTAAGGCTCTTTCAAAGGAAAGTGATTTTCTCTGAAAGGACAGCATTTAGAAAGTGAAGCAACACTCCATTCACTTCGCACAGTGAATTGAAGTGTTGGAACAGACTGCTTCTCTTTCAGAGAAACGCATGTGAGTTTCTGGTGAATGCTTGTAAGTAGCTTAAGGCACTTTCAAAGGAAAGTGATTTTCTCTGAAAGGACAGCATTTAGAAAGTGAAGCAACACTCCATTCCCTTCGTGCAGTGAATTGAAGTGTTGGAACAGAGTGCTTCTCTTTCATAGAAACGCATTAGTGTTTCTTGTGCATGCTTGCAAGTTGCTTAAGGCAATTTCAAAGGAATGTGATTTTCTCTGAAAGGACAGCATTTAGAAAGTGAAGCAACACTCCATTCACTTCGCACAGTGAATTGAAGTGTTGGAACAGACTGCTTTTCTTTCAGAGAAATGCATGTGAGTTTCTGTTGAATGCTTGTAAGTAGCTTAAGGCACTTTCAAGGAAAGTGTTTTTCTCTGAAAGACAGCATTTAGAAAGTGAAGCAACACTCCATTCACTTCGCACATTGAATTGAAGTGTTGGAACAGACTGCATCTCTTTCAAAGAAACGCATGTGAGTTTCTGTTGAATGCTTGTAAGTAGCTTAAGAAACTTTCAAAGGAGAGTGATTTTCTCTGAAAGGACAGCATTTAGAAAGTGAGGCAACACTCCATTCACTTCACACAGTGAATTGAAGTGTTGGAACAGACTGCTTCTCTTTCAGAGAAACGCATGTGAGTTTCTTCCTAATGATTGCAAGTAGCTTAAGGCACTTTCAAAGGAAAGTGATTTTCTCTGAAAGGACAAAATTTAGAAAGTGAAGCAACACTCCATTCACTTCGCACAGTGAATTGAAGTGTTGGAACAGACTGCTTCTCTTTCAGAGAAATGCATGTGAGTTTCTGTTGAATGCTTGTAAGTAGCTCAAGGCTCTTTCAAAGGAAAGTGATTTTCTCTGAAAGGACAGCATTTAGAAAGTGAAGCAACACTCCATTCACTTCGCACAGTGAATTGAAGTGTTGGAACAGACTGCTTCTCTTTCATAGAAACGCATTAGTGTTTCTTGTGAATGCTTGCAAGTAGCTTAAGGCACTTTCAAAGGAAAGTGATTTTCTCTGAAAGGACAGCATTTAGAAACTGAAGCAACACTCCATTCACTTCGCACAGAGAATTGAAATTTTGGAACAGATGGCTTCTCTTTCAGAGAAATGCATTTGAGTTTCTTTTGAATGCTTGTAAGTAGCTTAAGGCACATTCAAAGGAAAGGGATTTTCTCTAAAAGGACAGCATTTAGAAAGTGAAGCAACACTCCATTCACTTCGCACAGTGAATTGAAGTGTTGGAACAGACTGCTTCTCTTTCAGAGAAACGCATGTGAGTTTCTTCCTTATGCTTGCAAGTAGCTTAAGGCACTATCAAAGGAAAGTGATTTTCTCTGAAAGGACAGCATTTAGAAAGTGAAGCAACACTCCATTCACTTCGCACAGTGAATTGAAGTGTTGGAACAGACTGCTTCTCTTTCAGAGAAACACATGTGAGTTTCTGGTGAATGCTTGTAAGTAGCTTAAGGCAATTTCAAATGAACGTGATTTTCTCTGAAAGGACAGCATTTAGAAAGTGAAGCAACACTCCATTCACTTCGCACAGTGAATTGAAGTGTTAGAAGAGAAGGCTTCTCTTTCAGAGAAATGCATGTGAATTTCTTGTGAATGCTTGAAAGTTGCTTAAGGCACTTTCAAACAAAAGTGATTTTCTCTGAAAGGACAGGATTTAGAAAGTGAAGTAACACTCCATTCACTTCGCACAGTGAATTGAAGTGTTGGAACAGACTGCTTCTCTTTCAGAGAAACGCATGTGTGTTTCCTGTGAATGCTTGAAAGTAGCTTAAGGCACTTTCAAAGGAAAGTGATTTTCTCTGAAAGGACAGCATTTAGAAAGTGAAGTAACATTCCATTCACATTGCACAGTGAATTGAAGTGTTGGAACAGACTGCTTCTCTTTCAGAGAAATGCATGTGAGTTTCTGTTGAATGCTTGTAAGTAGCTCAAGACTCTTTCAAAGGAAAGTGATTTTCTCTGAAAGGACAGCATTTAGAAAGTAAAGCAACACTCCATTCCCTTCGTGCAATGAATTGAAGTGTAGGAACAGACTGCTTCTCTTTCAGAGAAACGCATGTGAGTTTCTTCCTAATGCTTGCATGTAGCTTAAGGCTCTTTCAAAGGAAAGTGATTTTCTCTGAAAGGACAGCATTTAGAAAGTGAAGCAACACTCCATTCACTTCGTACATTGAATTGAAGTGTTGGAACAGACTGCATCTCTTTCAGAGAAACGCATGTGAGTTTCTGTTGAATGCTTGTAAGTAGCTTAAGAAACTTTCAAAGGAGAGTGATTTTCTCTGAAAGGACAGCATTTACAAAGTGAGGCAACACTCCATTCACTTCACACAGTGAATTAAAGTGTTGGAACAGACTGCTTCTCTTTCAGAGAAACGCATGTGAGTTTCTTCCTAATGCTTGCATGTAGCTTAAGGCTCTTTCAAAGGAAAGTGATTTTCTCTGAAAGGACAGCATTTAGAAAGTGAAGCAACACTCCATTCACTTCGCACAGTGAATTGAAGTGTTGGAACAGACTGCTTCTCTTTCAGAGAAACGCATGTGAGTTTCTGGTGAATGCTTGTAAGTAGCTTAAGGCACTTTCAAAGGAAAGTGATTTTCTCTGAAAGGACAGCATTTAGAAAATGAAGCAACACTCCATTCCCTTCGTGCAGTGAATTGAAGTGTTGGAGCAGAGTGCTTCTCTTTCATAGAAACGCATTAGTGTTTCTTGTGAATGCTTGCAAGTTGCTTAAGGCACTTTCAAAGGAAAGTGATTTTCTTTGAAAGGACAGCATTTAGAAAGTGAAGCAACACTCCATTCACTTCGCACAGTGAATTGAAGTGTTGGAACAGACTGCTTCTCTTTCAGAGAAACGCATGTGAGTTTCTGGTGAATGCTTGTATGTAGCTTAAGGCACTTTCAAAGGAAAGTGATTTTCTCTGAAAGGACAGCATTTAGAAAGTGAAGCAACACTCCATTCACTTCGCACAGTGAATTGAAGTGTTGGAACAGACTGCTTCTCTTTCAGAGAAACGCATGTGTGTTTCCTGTGAATGCTTGAAAGTAGCTTAAGGCACTTTCAAAGGAAAGTGATTTTCTCTGAAAGGACAGCATTTAGAAAGTGAAGTAACATTCCATTCACATTGCACAGTGAATTGAAGTGTTGGAACAGACTGCTTCTCTTTCAGAGAAATGCATGTGAGTTTCTGTTGAATGCTTGTAAGTAGCTCAAGACTCTTTCAAAGGAAAGTGATTTTCTCTGAAAGGACAGCATTTAGAAAGTAAAGCAACACTCCATTCCCTTCGTGCAATGAATTGAAGTGTAGGAACAGACTGCTTCTCTTTCATAGAAACGCATTAGTGTTTCTTGTGATTGCTTGCAAGTAGCTTAAGGCACTTTCAAAGGAAAGTGATTTTCTCTGAAAGGACAGCATTTAGAAAGTGAAGCAACACTCCATTCACTTCGCACAGAGAATTGAAGTGTTGGAACAGACTGCTTCTCTTTCAGAGAAATGCATGTGAGTTTCTGTTGAATGCTTGTAAGTAGCTTAAGGCACTTTCAAAGGAAAGTGATTTTCTCTGAAAGGACAGCATTTAGAAAGTGAAGCAACACTCCATTCACTTCGCACAGTGAATTGAAGTGTTGGAACAGACTGCTTCTATTTCAGAGAAACGCATGTGAGTTTCTTCCTAATGCTTGCAAGTTGCTTAAGGCACTTTCAAAGGAAAATGATTTTCTTTGAAAGGACAGCATTTAGAAAGTGAAGCAACACTCCATTCACTTCGCACAGTGAATTGAAGTGTTGGAACAGACTGCTTCTCTTTCAGAGAAACGCATGTGAGTTTCTGGTGAATGCTTGTAAGTAGCTTAAGGCACTTTCAAAGGAAAGTGATTTTCTTTGAAAGGACAGCATTTAGAAAGTGAAGCAACACTCCATTCACTTCGCACAGTGAATTGAAGTGTTGGAACAGACTGCTTCTCTTTCAGAGAAACGCATGTGAGTTTCTTCCTTATGCTTGCAAGTAGCTTAAGGCACTATCAAAGGAAAGTGATTTTCTCTGAAAGGACAGCATTTAGAAAGTGAAGCAACACTCCATTCACTTCGCACAGTGAATTGAAGTGTTGGAACAGACTTCTTCTCTTTCAGAGAAACACATGTGAGTTTCTGGTGAATGCTTGTAAGTAGCTTAAGGCAATTTCAAATGAACGTGATTTTCTCTGAAAGGACAGCATTTAGAAAGTGAAGCAACACTCCATTCACTTCGCACCGTGAATTGAAGTGTTGGAAGAGAAGGCTTCTCTTTCAGAGAAATGCATGTGAATTTCTTGTGAATGCTTGAAAGTTGCTTAAGGCACTTTCAAACAAAAGTGATTTTCTCTGAAAGGACATAATTTAGAAAGTGAAGCAACACTCCATTCACTTCGCACAGTGAATTGAAGTGTTGGAACAGATTGCTTCTCTTTCAGAGAAATGCATGTGAGTTTCTGTTGAATGCTTGTAAGTAGCTTAAGGCACTTTCAAAGGAAAGTGATTTTCTCTGAAAGGACAGCATTTAGAAAGTGAAGCAACACTCCATTCACTTCGTACATTGAATTGAAGTGTTGGAACAGACTGCATCTCTTTCAGAGAAACGCATGTGAGTTTCTGTTGAATGCTTGTAAGTAGCTTAAGAAACTTTCAAAGGAGAGTGATTTTCTCTGAAAGGACAGCATTTACAAAGTGAGGCAACACTCCATTCACTTCACACAGTGAATTAAAGTGTTGGAACAGACTGCTTCTCTTTCAGAGAAACGCATGTGAGTTTCTTCCTAATGCTTGCATGTAGCTTAAGGCTCTTTCAAAGGAAAGTGATTTTCTCTGAAAGGACAGCATTTAGAAAGTGAAGCAAGACTCCATTCACTTCGCACAGTGAATTGAAGTGTTGGAACAGACTGCTTCTCTTTCAGAGAAACGCATGTGAGTTTCTGGTGAATGCTTGTAAGTAGCTTAAGGCACTTTCAAAGGAAAGTGATTTTCTCTGAAAGGACAGCATTTAGAAAATGAAGCAACACTCCATTCCCTTCGTGCAGTGAATTGAAGTGTTGGAGCAGAGTGCTTCTCTTTCATAGAAACGCATTAGTGTTTCTTGTGAATGCTTGCAAGTTGCTTAAGGCACTTTCAAAGGAAAGTGATTTTCTCTGAAAGGACAGCATTTAGAAAGTGAAGCAACACTCCATTCACTTCGCACAGTGAATTGAAGTGTTGGAACAGACTGCTTCTCTTTCAGAGAAACGCATGTGAGTTTCTGGTGAATGCTTGTATGTAGCTTAAGGCACTTTCAAAGGAAAGTGATTTTCTCTGAAAGGACAGCATTTAGAAAGTGAAGCAACACTCCATTCACTTCGCACAGTGAATTGAAGTGTTGGAACAGACTGCTTCTCTTTCAGAGAAACGCATGTGTGTTTCCTGTGAATGCTTGAAAGTAGCTTAAGGCACTTTCAAAGGAAAGTGATTTTCTCTGAAAGGACAGCATTTAGAAAGTGAAGTAACATTCCATTCACATTGCACAGTGAATTGAAGTGTTGGAACAGACTGCTTCTCTTTCAGAGAAATGCATGTGAGTTTCTGTTGAATGCTTGTAAGTAGCTCAAGACTCTTTCAAAGGAAAGTGATTTTCTCTGAAAGGACAGCATTTAGAAAGTAAAGCAACACTCCATTCCCTTCGTGCAATGAATTGAAGTGTAGGAACAGACTGCTTCTCTTTCATAGAAACGCATTAGTGTTTCTTGTGATTGCTTGCAAGTAGCTTAAGGCACTTTCAAAGGAAAGTGATTTTCTCTGAAAGGACAGCATTTAGAAAGTGAAGCAACACTCCATTCACTTCGCACAGAGAATTGAAGTGTTGGAACAGAGTGCTTCTCTTTCATAGAAACGCATTAGTGTTTCTTGTGAATGCTTGCAAGTTGCTTAAGGCACTTTCAAAGGAAAGTGATTTTCTCTGAAAGGACAGCATTTAGAAACTGAAGCAACACTGCATTCCCTTCGTGCAATGAATTGAAGTGTTGGAACAGACTGCTTCTCTTTCAGAGAAACACATGTGAGTTTCTGGTGAATGCTTGTAAGTAGCTTAACTCAATTTCAAATGAACGTGATTTTCTCTGAAAGGACAGCATTTAGAAAGTGAAGCAACACTCCATTCACTTCGCACAGTGAATTGAAGTGTTGGAAGAGAAGGCTTCTCTATCAGAGAAATGCATGTGAATTTCTTGTGAATGCTTGAAAGTTGCTTAAGGCACTTTCAAACAAAAGTGATTTTCTCTGAAAGGACAGGATTTAGAAAGTGAAGTAACACTCCATTCACTTCGCACAGTGAATTGAAGTGTTGGAACAGACTGCTTCTATTCCAGAGAAACGCATGTGTGTTTCCTGTGAATGCTTGAAAGTAGCTTAAGGCACTTTCAAAGGAAAGTGATTTTCTCTGAAAGGACAGCATTTAGAAAGTGAAGTAACATTCCATTCACATTGCGCAGTGAATTGAAGTGTTGGAACAGACTGCTTCTCTTTCAGAGAAATGCATGTGAGTTTCTGATGAATGCTTGTAAGTAGCTCAAGACTCTTTCAAAGGAAAGTAATTTTCTCTGAAAGGACAGCATTTAGAAAGTAAAGCAACACTCCATTCCCTTCGTGCAATGAATTGAAGTGTAGGAACAGACTGCTTCTCTTTCATAGAAACGCATTAGTGTTTCTTGTGATTGCTTGCAAGTAGCTTAAGGCACTTTCAAAGGAAAGTGATTTTCTCTGAAAGGACAGCATTTAGAAAGTGAAGCAACACTCCATTCACTTCGCAAAGTGAATTGAAGTGTTGGAACAGAGTGCTTCTCTTTCAGAGAAACGCATGTGAGTTTCTTCCTAATGCTTGCAAGTTGCTTAAGGCACTTTCAAAGGAAAATGATTTTCTTTGAAAGGACAGCATTTAGAAAGTGAAGCAACACTCCATTCACTTCGCACAGTGAATTGAAGTGTTGGAACAGACTGCTTCTCTTTCAGAGAAACGCATGTGAGTTTCTGGTGAATGCTTGTAAGTAGCTTAAGGCACTTTCAAAGGAAAGTGATTTTCTCTGAAAGGACAGCATTTAGAAAGTGAAGCAACACTCCATTCACTTTGCACAGTGAATTGAAGTGTTGGAACAGACTGCTTCTCTTTCAGAGAAACGCATGTGAGTTTCTTCCTAATGCTTGCAAGTAGCTTAAGGCACTTTCAAAGGAAAGTGATTTTCTCTGAAAGGACATAATTTAGAAAGTGAAGCAACACTCCATTCACTTCGCACAGTGAATTGAAGTGTTGGAACAGATTGCTTCTCTTTCAGAGAAATGTATGTGAGTTTCTGGTGAATGCTTGTAAGTAGCTTAAGGCACTTTCAAAGGAAAGTGATTTTCTCTGAAAGGACAGCATTTAGAAAGTGAAGCAACACTCCATTCACTTCGCACATTGAATTGAAGTGTTGGAACAGACTGCATCTCTTTCAGAGAAACGCATGTGAGTTTCTGTTGAATGCTTGTAAGTAGCTTAAGAAACTTTTAAAGGAGAGTGATTTTCTCTGAAAGGACAGCATTTACAAAGTGAGGTAACACTCCATTCACTTCACACAGTGAATTGAAGTGTTGGAACAGACTGCTTCTCTTTCAGAGAAACGCATGTGAGTTTCTTCCTAATGCTTGCAAGTAGCTTAAGGCTCTTTCAAAGGAAAGTGATTTTCTCTGAAAGGACAGCATTTAGAAAGTGAAGCAACACTCCATTCACTTCGCACAGTGAATTGAAGTGTTGGAACAGACTGCTTCTATTTCAGAGAAACGCATGTGAGTTTCTTCCTAATGCTTGCAAGTAGCTTAAGGCTCTTTCAAAGGAAAGTGATTTTCTCTGAAAGGACAGCATTTAGAAAGTGAAGCAACACTCCATTCACTTCGCACAGTGAATTGAAGTGTTGGAACAGACTGCTTCTCTTTCAGAGAAACGCATGTGAGTTTCTGGTGAATGCTTGTAAGTAGCTTAAGGCACTTTCAAAGGAAAGTGATTTTCTCTGAAAGGACAGCATTTAGAAAGTGAAGCAACACTCCATTCCCTTCGTGCAGTGAATTGAAGTGTTGGAACAGAGTGCTTCTCTTTCATAGAAACGCATTAGTGTTTCTTGTGCATGCTTGCAAGTTGCTTAAGGCAATTTCAAAGGAATGTGATTTTCTCTGAAAGGACAGCATTTAGAAAGTGAAGCAACACTCCATTCACTTCGCACAGTGAATTGAAGTGTTGGAACAGACTGCTTTTCTTTCAGAGAACTGCATGTGAGTTTCTGTTGAATGCTTGTAAGTAGCTTAAGGCACTTTCAAGGAAAGTGTTTTTCTCTGAAAGACAGCATTTAGAAAGTGAAGCAACACTCCATTCACTTCGCACATTGAATTGAAGTGTTGGAACAGACTGCATCTCTTTCAGAGAAACGCATGTGAGTTTCTGTTGAATGCTTGTAAGTAGCTTAAGAAACTTTCAAAGGAGAGTGATTTTCTCTGAAAGGACAGCATTTAGAAAGTGAGGCAACACTCCATTCACTTCACACAGTGAATTGAAGTGTTGGAACAGACTGCTTCTCTTTCAGAGAAACGCATGTGAGTTTCTTCCTAATGATTGCAAGTAGCTTAAGGCACTTTCAAAGGAAAGTGATTTTCTCTGAAAGGACAAAATTTAGAAAGTGAAGCAACACTCCATTCACTTCGCACAGTGAATTGAAGTGTTGGAACAGACTGCTTCTCTTTCAGAGAAATGCATGTGAGTTTCTGTTGAATGCTTGTAAGTAGCTCAAGGCTCTTTCAAAGGAAAGTGATTTTCTCTGAAAGGACAGCATTTAGAAAGTGAAGCAACACTCCATTCACTTCGCACAGTGAATTGAAGTGTTGGAACAGACTGCTTCTCTTTCATAGAAACGCATTAGTGTTTCTTGTGAATGCTTGCAAGTAGCTTAAGGCACTTTCAAAGGAAAGTGATTTTCTCTGAAAGGACAGCATTTAGAAACTGAAGCAACACTCCATTCACTTCGCACAGAGAATTGAAATTTTGGAACAGATGGCTTCTCTTTCAGAGAAATGCATTTGAGTTTCTTTTGAATGCTTGTAAGTAGCTTAAGGCACATTCAAAGGAAAGGGATTTTCTCTGAAAGGACAGCATTTAGAAAGTGAAGCAACACTCCATTCACTTCGCACAGTGAATTGAAGTGTTGGAACAGACTGCTTCTCTTTCAGAGAAACGCATGTGAGTTTCTTCCTTATGCTTGCAAGTAGCTTAAGGCACTATCAAAGGAAAGTGATTTTCTCTGAAAGGACAGCATTTAGAAAGTGAAGCAACACTCCATTCACTTCGCACAGTGAATTGAAGTGTTGGAACAGACTGCTTCTCTTTCAGAGAAACACATGTGAGTTTCTGGTGAATGCTTGTAAGTAGCTTAAGGCAATTTCAAATGAACGTGATTTTCTCTGAAAGGACAGCATTTAGAAAGTGAAGCAACACTCCATTCACTTCGCACAGTGAATAGAAGTGTTAGAAGAGAAGGCTTCTCTTTCAGAGAAATGCATGTGAATTTCTTGTGAATGCTTGAAAGTTGCTTAAGGCACTTTCAAACAAAAGTGATTTTCTCTGAAAGGACAGGATTTAGAAAGTGAAGTAACACTCCATTCACTTCGCACAGTGAATTGAAGTGTTGGAACAGACTGCTTCTCTTTCAGAGAAACGCATGTGTGTTTCCTGTGAATGCTTGAAAGTAGCTTAAGGCACTTTCAAAGGAAAGTGATTTTCTCTGAAAGGACAGCATTTAGAAAGTGAAGTAACATTCCATTCACATTGCACAGTGAATTGAAGTGTTGGAACAGACTGCTTCTCTTTCAGAGAAATGCATGTGAGTTTCTGTTGAATGCTTGTAAGTAGCTCAAGACTCTTTCAAAGGAAAGTGATTTTCTCTGAAAGGACAGCATTTAGAAAGTAAAGCAACACTCCATTCCCTTCGTGCAATGAATTGAAGTGTAGGAACAGACTGCTTCTCTTTCATAGAAACGCATTAGTGTTTCTTGTGATTGCTTGCAAGTAGCTTAAGGCACTTTCAAAGGAAAGTGATTTTCTCTGAAAGGACAGCATTTAGAAAGTGAAGCAACACTCCATTCACTTCGCAAAGTGAATTGAAGTGTTGGAACAGAGTGCTTCTCTTTCAGAGAAACGCATGTGAGTTTCTTCCTAATGCTTGCAAGTTGCTTAAGGCACTTTCAAAGGAAAATGATTTTCTTTGAAAGGACAGCATTTAGAAAGTGAAGCAACACTCCATTCACTTCGCACAGTGAATTGAAGTGTTGGAACAGACTGCTTCTCTTTCAGAGAAACGCATGTGAGTTTCTGGTGAATGCTTGTAAGTAGCTTAAGGCACTTTCAAAGGAAAGTGATTTTCTCTGAAAGGACAGCATTTAGAAAGTGAAGCAACACTCCATTCACTTTGCACAGTGAATTGAAGTGTTGGAACAGACTGCTTCTCTTTCAGAGAAACGCATGTGAGTTTCTTCCTAATGCTTGCAAGTAGCTTAAGGCACTTTCAAAGGAAAGTGATTTTCTCTGAAAGGACATAATTTAGAAAGTGAAGCAACACTCCATTCACTTCGCACAGTGAATTGAAGTGTTGGAACAGATTGCTTCTCTTTCAGAGAAATGTATGTGAGTTTCTGCTGAATGCTTGTAAGTAGCTTAAGGCACTTTCAAAGGAAAGTGATTTTCTCTGAAAGGACAGCATTTAGAAAGTGAAGCAACACTACATTCACTTCGCACATTGAATTGAAGTGTTGGAACAGACTGCATCTCTTTCAGAGAAACGCATGTGAGTTTCTGTTGAATGCTTGTAAGTAGCTTAAGAAACTTTTAAAGGAGAGTGATTTTCTCTGAAAGGACAGCATTTACAAAGTGAGGTAACACTCCATTCACTTCACACAGTGAATTGGAGTGTTGGAACAGACTGCTTCTCTTTCAGAGAAACGCATGTGAGTTTCTTCCTAATGCTTGCAAGTAGCTTAAGGCTCTTTCAAAGGAAAGTGATTTTCTCTGAAAGGACAGCATTTAGAAAGTGAAGCAACACTCCATTCACTTCGCACAGTGAATTGAAGTGTTGGAACAGACTGCTTCTATTTCAGAGAAACGCATGTGAGTTTCTTCCTAATGCTTGCAAGTAGCTTAAGGCTCTTTCAAAGGAAAGTGATTTTCTCTGAAAGGACAGCATTTAGAAAGTGAAGCAACACTCCATTCACTTCGCACAGTGAATTGAAGTGTTGGAACAGACTGCTTCTCTTTCAGAGAAACGCATGTGAGTTTCTGGTGAATGCTTGTAAGTAGCTTAAGGCACTTTCAAAGGAAAGTGATTTTCTCTGAAAGGACAGCATTTAGAAAGTGAAGCAACACTCCATTCCCTTCGTGCAGTGAATTGAAGTGTTGGAACAGAGTGCTTCTCTTTCATAGAAACGCATTAGTGTTTCTTGTGCATGCTTGCAAGTTGCTTAAGGCAATTTCAAAGGAATGTGATTTTCTCTGAAAGGACAGCATTTAGAAAGTGAAGCAACACTCCATTCACTTCGCACAGTGAATTGAAGTGTTGGAACAGACTGCTTTTCTTTCAGAGAAATGCATGTGAGTTTCTGTTGAATGCTTGTAAGTAGCTTAAGGCACTTTCAAGGAAAGTGTTTTTCTCTGAAAGACAGCATTTAGAAAGTGAAGCAACACTCCATTCACTTCGCACATTGAATTGAAGTGTTGGAACAGACTGCATCTCTTTCAGAGAAACACATGTGAGTTTCTGTTGAATGCTTGTAAGTAGCTTAAGAAACTTTCAAAGGAGAGTGATTTTCTCTGAAAGGACAACATTTAGAAAGTGAGGCAACACTCCATTCACTTCACACAGTGAATTGAAGTGTTGGAACAGACTGCTTCTCTTTCAGAGAAACGCATGTGAGTTTCTTCCTAATGATTGCAAGTAGCTTAAGGCACTTTCAAAGGAAAGTGATTTTCTCTGAAAGGACAAAATTTAGAAAGTGAAGCAACACTCCATTCACTTCGCACAGTGAATTGAAGTGTTGGAACAGACTGCTTCTCTTTCAGAGAAATGCATGTGAGTTTCTGTTGAATGCTTGTAAGAAGCTCAAGGCTCTTTCAAAGGAAAGTGATTTTCTCTGAAAGGACAGCATTTAGAAAGTGAAGCAACACTCCATTCACTTCGCACAGTGAATTGAAGTGTTGGAACAGACTGCTTCTCTTTCATAGAAACGCATTAGTGTTTCTTGTGAATGCTTGCAAGTAGCTTAAGGCACTTTCAAAGGAAAGTGATTTTCTCTGAAAGGACAGCATTTAGAAACTGAAGCAACACTCCATTCACTTCGCACAGAGAATTGAAATTTTGGAACAGATGGCTTCTCTTTCAGAGAAATGCATTTGAGTTTCTTTTGAATGCTTGTAAGTAGCTTAAGGCACATTCAAAGTAAAGGGATTTTCTCTAAAAGGACAGCATTTAGAAAGTGAAGCAACACTCCATTCACTTCGCACAGTGAATTGAAGTGTTGGAACAGACTGCTTCTCTTTCAGAGAAACGCATGTGAGTTTCTTCCTTATGCTTGCAAGTAGCTTAAGGCACTATCAAAGGAAAGTGATTTTCTCTGAAAGGACAGCATTTAGAAAGTGAAGCAACACTCCATTCACTTCGCACAGTGAATTGAAGTGTTGGAACAGACTGCTTCTCTTTCAGAGAAACACATGTGAGTTTCTGGTGAATGCTTGTAAGTAGCTTAAGGCAATTTCAAATGAACGTGATTTTCTCTGAAAGGACAGCATTTAGAAAGTGAAGCAACACTCCATTCACTTCGCACAGTGAATTGAAGTGTTAGAAGAGAAGGCTTCTCTTTCAGAGAAATGCATGTGAATTTCTTGTGAATGCTTGAAAGTTGCTTAAGGCACTTTCAAACAAAAGTGATTTTCTCTGAAAGGACAGGATTTAGAAAGTGAAGTAACACTCCATTCACTTCGCACAGTGAATTGAAGTGTTGGAACAGACTGCTTCTCTTTCAGAGAAACGCATGTGTGTTTCCTGTGAATGCTTGAAAGTAGCTTAAGGCACTTTCAAAGGAAAGTGATTTTCTCTGAAAGGACAGCATTTAGAAAGTGAAGTAACATTCCATTCACATTGCACAGTGAATTGAAGTGTTGGAACAGACTGCTTCTCTTTCAGAGAAATGCATGTGAGTTTCTGTTGAATGCTTGTAAGTAGCTCAAGACTCTTTCAAAGGAAAGTGATTTTCTCTGAAAGGACAGCATTTAGAAAGTAAAGCAACACTCCATTCCCTTCGTGCAATGAATTGAAGTGTAGGAACAGACTGCTTCTCTTTCAGAGAAACGCATGTGAGTTTCTTCCTAATGCTTGCATGTAGCTTAAGGCTCTTTCAAAGGAAAGTGATTTTCTCTGAAAGGACAGCATTTAGAAAGTGAAGCAACACTCCATTCACTTCGTACATTGAATTGAAGTGTTGGAACAGACTGCATCTCTTTCAGAGAAACGCATGTGAGTTTCTGTTGAATGCTTGTAAGTAGCTTAAGAAACTTTCAAAGGAGAGTGATTTTCTCTGAAAGGACAGCATTTACAAAGTGAGGCAACACTCCATTCACTTCACACAGTGAATTAAAGTGTTGGAACAGACTGCTTCTCTTTCAGAGAAACGCATGTGAGTTTCTTCCTAATGCTTGCATGTAGCTTAAGGCTCTTTCAAAGGAAAGTGATTTTCTCTGAAAGGACAGCATTTAGAAAGTGAAGCAACACTCCATTCACTTCGCACAGTGAATTGAAGTGTTGGAACAGACTGCTTCTCTTTCAGAGAAACGCATGTGAGTTTCTGGTGAATGCTTGTAAGTAGCTTAAGGCACTTTCAAAGGAAAGTGATTTTCTCTGAAAGGACAGCATTTAGAAAATGAAGCAACACTCCATTCCCTTCGTGCAGTGAATTGAAGTGTTGGAGCAGAGTGCTTCTCTTTCATAGAAACGCATTAGTGTTTCTTGTGAATGTTTGCAAGTTGCTTAAGGCACTTTCAAAGGAAAGTGATTTTCTTTGAAAGGACAGCATTTAGAAAGTGAAGCAACACTCCATTCACTTCGCACAGTGAATTGAAGTGTTGGAACAGACTGCTTCTCTTTCAGAGAAACGCATGTGAGTTTCTGGTTAATGCTTGTATGTAGCTTAAGGCACTTTCAAAGGAAAGTGATTTTCTCTGAAAGGACAGCATTTAGAAAGTGAAGCAACACTCCATTCACTTCGCACAGTGAATTGAAGTGTTGGAACAGACTGCTTCTCTTTCAGAGAAACGCATGTGTGTTTCCTGTGAATGCTTGAAAGTAGCTTAAGGCACTTTCAAAGGAAAGTGATTTTCTCTGAAAGGACAGCATTTAGAAAGTGAAGTAACATTCCATTCACATTGCACAGTGAATTCAAGTGTTGGAACAGACTGCTTCTCTTTCAGAGAAATGCATGTGAGTTTCTGTTGAATGCTTGTAAGTAGCTCAAGACTCTTTCAAAGGAAAGTGATTTTCTCTGAAAGGACAGCATTTAGAAAGTAAAGCAACACTCCATTCCCTTCGTGCAATGAATTGAAGTGTAGGAACAGACTGCTTCTCTTTCATAGAAACGCATTAGTGTTTCTTGTGATTGCTTGCAAGTAGCTTAAGGCACTTTCAAAGGAAAGTGATTTTCTCTGAAAGGACAGCATTTAGAAAGTGAAGCAACACTCCATTCACTTCGCACAGAGAATTGAAGTGTTGGAACAGACTGCTTCTCTTTCAGAGAAATGCATGTGAGTTTCTGTTGAATGCTTGTAAGTAGCTTAAGGCACTTTCAAAGGAAAGTGATTTTCTCTGAAAGGACAGCATTTAGAAAGTGAAGCAACACTCCATTCACTTCGCACAGTGAATTGAAGTGTTGGAACAGACTGCTTCTCTTTCATAGAAACGCATTAGTGTTTCTTGTGAATGCTTGCAAGTAGCTTAAGGCACTTTCAAAGGAAAGTGATTTTCTCTGAAAGGACAGCATTTAGAAACTGAAGCAACACTCCATTCACTTCGCACAGAGAATTGAAATTTTGGAACAGATGGCTTCTCTTTCAGAGAAATGCATTTGAGTTTCTTTTGAATGCTTGTAAGTAGCTTAAGGCACATTCAAAGTAAAGGGATTTTCTCTAAAAGGACAGCATTTAGAAAGTGAAGCAACACTCCATTCACTTCGCACAGTGAATTGAAGTGTTGGAACAGACTGCTTCTCTTTCAGAGAAACGCATGTGAGTTTCTTCCTTATGCTTGCAAGTAGCTTAAGGCACTATCAAAGGAAAGTGATTTTCTCTGAAAGGACAGCATTTAGAAAGTGAAGCAACACTCCATTCACTTCGCACAGTGAATTGAAGTGTTGGAACAGACTGCTTCTCTTTCAGAGAAACACATGTGAGTTTCTGGTGAATGCTTGTAAGTAGCTTAAGGCAATTTCAAATGAACGTGATTTTCTCTGAAAGGACAGCATTTAGAAAGTGAAGCAACACTCCATTCACTTCGCACAGTGAATTGAAGTGTTAGAAGAGAAGGCTTCTCTTTCAGAGAAATGCATGTGAATTTCTTGTGAATGCTTGAAAGTTGCTTAAGGCACTTTCAAACAAAAGTGATTTTCTCTGAAAGGACAGGATTTAGAAAGTGAAGTAACACTCCATTCACTTCGCACAGTGAATTGAAGTGTTGGAACAGACTGCTTCTCTTTCAGAGAAACGCATGTGTGTTTCCTGTGAATGCTTGAAAGTAGCTTAAGGCACTTTCAAAGGAAAGTGATTTTCTCTGAAAGGACAGCATTTAGAAAGTGAAGTAACATTCCATTCACATTGCACAGTGAATTGAAGTGTTGGAACAGACTGCTTCTCTTTCAGAGAAATGCATGTGAGTTTCTGTTGAATGCTTGTAAGTAGCTCAAGACTCTTTCAAAGGAAAGTGATTTTCTCTGAAAGGACAGCATTTAGAAAGTAAAGCAACACTCCATTCCCTTCGTGCAATGAATTGAAGTGTAGGAACAGACTGCTTCTCTTTCAGAGAAACGCATGTGAGTTTCTTCCTAATGCTTGCATGTAGCTTAAGGCTCTTTCAAAGGAAAGTGATTTTCTCTGAAAGGACAGCATTTAGAAAGTGAAGCAACACTCCATTCACTTCGTACATTGAATTGAAGTGTTGGAACAGACTGCATCTCTTTCAGAGAAACGCATGTGAGTTTCTGTTGAATGCTTGTAAGTAGCTTAAGAAACTTTCAAAGGAGAGTGATTTTCTCTGAAAGGACAGCATTTACAAAGTGAGGCAACACTCCATTCACTTCACACAGTGAATTAAAGTGTTGGAACAGACTGCTTCTCTTTCAGAGAAACGCATGTGAGTTTCTTCCTAATGCTTGCATGTAGCTTAAGGCTCTTTCAAAGGAAAGTGATTTTCTCTGAAAGGACAGCATTTAGAAAGTGAAGCAACACTCCATTCACTTCGCACAGTGAATTGAAGTGTTGGAACAGACTGCTTCTCTTTCAGAGAAACGCATGTGAGTTTCTGGTGAATGCTTGTAAGTAGCTTAAGGCACTTTCAAAGGAAAGTGATTTTCTCTGAAAGGACAGCATTTAGAAAATGAAGCAACACTCCATTCCCTTCGTGCAGTGAATTGAAGTGTTGGAGCAGAGTGCTTCTCTTTCATAGAAACGCATTAGTGTTTCTTGTGAATGTTTGCAAGTTGCTTAAGGCACTTTCAAAGGAAAGTGATTTTCTTTGAAAGGACAGCATTTAGAAAGTGAAGCAACACTCCATTCACTTCGCACAGTGAATTGAAGTGTTGGAACAGACTGCTTCTCTTTCAGAGAAACGCATGTGAGTTTCTGGTTAATGCTTGTATGTAGCTTAAGGCACTTTCAAAGGAAAGTGATTTTCTCTGAAAGGACAGCATTTAGAAAGTGAAGCAACACTCCATTCACTTCGCACAGTGAATTGAAGTGTTGGAACAGACTGCTTCTCTTTCAGAGAAACGCATGTGTGTTTCCTGTGAATGCTTGAAAGTAGCTTAAGGCACTTTCAAAGGAAAGTGATTTTCTCTGAAAGGACAGCATTTAGAAAGTGAAGTAACATTCCATTCACATTGCACAGTGAATTCAAGTGTTGGAACAGACTGCTTCTCTTTCAGAGAAATGCATGTGAGTTTCTGTTGAATGCTTGTAAGTAGCTCAAGACTCTTTCAAAGGAAAGTGATTTTCTCTGAAAGGACAGCATTTAGAAAGTAAAGCAACACTCCATTCCCTTCGTGCAATGAATTGAAGTGTAGGAACAGACTGCTTCTCTTTCATAGAAACGCATTAGTGTTTCTTGTGATTGCTTGCAAGTAGCTTAAGGCACTTTCAAAGGAAAGTGATTTTCTCTGAAAGGACAGCATTTAGAAAGTGAAGCAACACTCCATTCACTTCGCACAGAGAATTGAAGTGTTGGAACAGACTGCTTCTCTTTCAGAGAAATGCATGTGAGTTTCTGTTGAATGCTTGTAAGTAGCTTAAGGCACTTTCAAAGGAAAGTGATTTTCTCTGAAAGGACAGCATTTAGAAAGTGAAGCAACACTCCATTCACTTCGCACAGTGAATTGAAGTGTTGGAACAGACTGCTTCTATTTCAGAGAAACGCATGTGAGTTTCTTCCTAATGCTTGCAAGTTGCTTAAGGCACTTTCAAAGGAAAATGATTTTCTTTGAAAGGACAGCATTTAGAAAGTGAAGCAACACTCCATTCACTTCGCACAGTGAATTGAAGTGTTGGAACAGACTGCTTCTCTTTCAGAGAAACGCATGTGAGTTTCTGGTGAATGCTTGTAAGTAGCTTAAGGCACTTTCAAAGGAAAGTGATTTTCTCTGAAAGGACAGCATTTAGAAAGTGAAGCAACACTCCATTCACTTCGCACAGTGAATTGAAGTGTTGGAACAGACTGCTTCTCTTTCAGAGAAACGCATGTGAGTTTCTTCCTTATGCTTGCAAGTAGCTTAAGGCACTATCAAAGGAAAGTGATTTTCTCTGAAAGGACAGAATTTAGAAAGTGAAGCAACACTCCATTCACTTCGCACAGTGAATTGAAGTGTTGGAACAGACTGCTTCTCTTTCAGAGAAACACATGTGAGTTTCTGGTGAATGCTTGTAAGTAGCTTAAGGCAATTTCAAATGAACGTGATTTTCTCTGAAAGGACAGCATTTAGAAAGTGAAGCAACACTCCATTCACTTCGCACAGTGAATTGAAGTGTTGGAAGAGAAGGCTTCTCTTTCAGAGAAATGCATGTGAATTTCTTGTGAATGCTTGAAAGTTGCTTAAGGCACTTTCAAACAAAAGTGATTTTCTCTGAAAGGACATAATTTAGAAAGTGAAGCAACACTCCATTCACTTCGCACAGTGAATTGAAGTGTTGGAACAGATTGCTTCTCTTTCAGAGAAATGCATGTGAGTTTCTGTTGAATGCTTGTAAGTAGCTTAAGGCACTTTCAAAGGAAAGTGATTTTCTCTGAAAGGACAGCATTTAGAAAGTGAAGCAACACTCCATTCACTTCGTACATTGAATTGAAGTGTTGGAACAGACTGCATCTCTTTCAGAGAAACGCATGTGAGTTTCTGTTGAATGCTTGTAAGTAGCTTAAGAAACTTTCAAAGGAGAGTGATTTTCTCTGAAAGGACAGCATTTACAAAGTGAGGCAACACTCCATTCACTTCACACAGTGAATTAAAGTGTTGGAACAGACTGCTTCTCTTTCAGAGAAACGCATGTGAGTTTCTTCCTAATGCTTGCATGTAGCTTAAGGCTCTTTCAAAGGAAAGTGATTTTCTCTGAAAGGACAGCATTTAGAAAGTGAAGCAACACTCCATTCACTTCGCACAGTGAATTGAAGTGTTGGAACAGACTGCTTCTCTTTCAGAGAAACGCATGTGAGTTTCTGGTGAATGCTTGTAAGTAGCTTAAGGCACTTTCAAAGGAAAGTGATTTTCTCTGAAAGGACAGCATTTAGAAAATGAAGCAACACTCCATTCCCTTCGTGCAGTGAATTGAAGTGTTGGAGCAGAGTGCTTCTCTTTCATAGAAACGCATTAGTGTTTCTTGTGAATGCTTGCAAGTTGCTTAAGGCACTTTCAAAGGAAAGTGATTTTCTCTGAAAGGACAGCATTTAGAAAGTGAAGCAACACTCCATTCACTTCGCACAGTGAATTGAAGTGTTGGAACAGACTGCTTCTCTTTCAGAGAAACGCATGTGAGTTTCTGGTGAATGCTTGTATGTAGCTTAAGGCACTTTCAAAGGAAAGTGATTTTCTCTGAAAGGACAGCATTTAGAAAGTGAAGCAACACTCCATTCACTTCGCACAGTGAATTGAAGTGTTGGAACAGACTGCTTCTCTTTCAGAGAAACGCATGTGTGTTTCCTGTGAATGCTTGAAAGTAGCTTAAGGCACTTTCAAAGGAAAGTGATTTTCTCTGAAAGGACAGCATTTAGAAAGTGAAGTAACATTCCATTCACATTGCACAGTGAATTGAAGTGTTGGAACAGACTGCTTCTCTTTCAGAGAAATGCATGTGAGTTTCTGTTGAATGCTTGTAAGTAGCTCAAGACTCTTTCAAAGGAAAGTGATTTTCTCTGAAAGGACAGCATTTAGAAAGTAAAGCAACACTCCATTCCCTTCGTGCAATGAATTGAAGTGTAGGAACAGACTGCTTCTCTTTCATAGAAACGCATTAGTGTTTCTTGTGATTGCTTGCAAGTAGCTTAAGGCACTTTCAAAGGAAAGTGATTTTCTCTGAAAGGACAGCATTTAGAAAGTGAAGCAACACTCCATTCACTTCGCACAGAGAATTGAAGTGTTGGAACAGACTGCTTCTCTTTCAGAGAAATGCATGTGAGTTTCTGTTGAATGCTTGTAAGTAGCTTAAGGCACTTTCAAAGGAAAGTGATTTTCTCTGAAAGGACAGCATTTAGAAAGTGAAGCAACACTCCATTCACTTCGCACAGTGAATTGAAGTGTTGGAACAGACTGCTTCTATTTCAGAGAAACGCATGTGAGTTTCTTCCTAATGCTTGCAAGTTGCTTAAGGCACTTTCAAAGGAAAATGATTTTCTTTGAAAGGACAGCATTTAGAAAGTGAAGCAACACTCCATTCACTTCGCACAGTGAATTGAAGTGTTGGAACAGACTGCTTCTCTTTCAGAGAAACGCATGTGAGTTTCTGGTGAATGCTTGTAAGTAGCTTAAGGCACTTTCAAAGGAAAGTGATTTTCTCTGAAAGGACAGCATTTAGAAAGTGAAGCAACACTCCATTCACTTCGCACAGTGAATTGAAGTGTTGGAACAGACTGCTTCTCTTTCAGAGAAACGCATGTGAGTTTCTTCCTTATGCTTGCAAGTAGCTTAAGGCACTATCAAAGGAAAGTGATTTTCTCTGAAAGGACAGCATTTAGAAAGTGAAGCAACACTCCATTCACTTCGCACAGTGAATTGAAGTGTTGGAACAGACTGCTTCTCTTTCAGAGAAACACATGTGAGTTTCTGGTGAATGCTTGTAAGTAGCTTAAGGCAATTTCAAATGAACGTGATTTTCTCTGAAAGGACAGCATTTAGAAAGTGAAGCAACACTCCATTCACTTCGCACAGTGAATTGAAGTGTTGGAAGAGAAGGCTTCTCTTTCAGAGAAATGCATGTGAATTTCTTGTGAATGCTTGAAAGTTGCTTAAGGCACTTTCAAACAAAAGTGATTTTCTCTGAAAGGACATAATTTAGAAAGTGAAGCAACACTCCATTCACTTCGCACAGTGAATTGAAGTGTTGGAACAGACTGCTTCTCTTTCAGAGAAACGCATGGGAGTTTCTGGTGAATGCTTGTAAGTAGCTTAAGGCACTTTCGAAGGAAAGTGATTTTCTCTGAAAGGACAGCATTTAGAAAGTGAAGCAACACTCCATTCACTTCGCACAGTGAATTGAAGTGTTGGAACAGACTGCTTCTCTTTCAGAGAAATGCATGTGAGTTTCTGGTGAATGCTTGTAAGTAGCTTAAGGCACTTTCAAAGGAAAGTGATTTTCTCTGAAAGGACAGCATTTAGAAAGTGAAGCAACACTCCATTTATTTGTACAGTGAATTGAAGTGTTGGAACAGACTGCTTCTCTTTCATAGAAACGCATTAGTGATTCTTGTGAATGCTTGCAAGTAGCTTAAGGCACTTTCAAAGGAAAGTGTTTTTCTCTGAAAGGACAGCATTTAGAAAGTGAAGCAACACTCCATTCACTTCGCAAAGTGAATTGAAGTGTTGGAACAGACTGCTTCTCTTTCATAGAAACGCATTAGTGTTTCTTGTGAATGCTTGCAAGTAGCTTAAGGCACTTTCAATGGAAAGTGATTTTCTCTGAAAGGACAGCATTTAGAAAGTGAAGCAACACTCCATTCACTTCGCACAGTGAATTGAAGTGTTGGAACAGACTGCTTCTCTTTCAGAGAAACGCATGTGAGTTTCTTCTTAATGCTTGCAAGTAGCTTAAGGCACTATCAAAGGAAAGTGATTTTCTCTGAAAGGACAGCATTTAGAAAGTGAAGCAACACTCCATTCACTTCGCACAGTGAATTGAAGTGTTGGAACAGACTGCTTCTCTTTCAGAGAAACGCATGTGAGTTTTTTATGAATGCTTGAAAGTAGTTTAAGGCACTTTCAAAAGAAAGTGATTTTCTCTTAAAGGACACCATTTAGAAAGTGAAGCAACACTCCATTCACTTCGCACAGTGAATTGAAGTATTGGAACAGACTGCTTCTCTTTCAGAGAAACACATGTGAGTTTCTTCCTAATGCTTGCAAGTAGCTTAAGTCACTTTCAAACGAAAGTGATTTTCTCTGAAAGAACAGCATTAAGAAAGTGAAGCAACACTCCATTCCCTTCGTGCAGTGAATTGAAGTGTTGGAACAGACTGCTTCTCTTTCAGAGAAACGCATGTGAGTTTCTGTTAAATGCTTGTAAGTAGCTTAAGGCACTTTCAAAGGAAAGTGATTTTCTCGGAAAGGACAGCATTTAGAAAGTGAGGCAGCACTCTATTCACTTCATACAGTGAATTGAAATGTTGGAACAGACTGCTTCTCTTTCAGAGAAACGCATGTGAGTTTCTTCCTAATGCTTGCAAGTAGCTTAAGGCACTATCAAAGGAAAGTGATTTTCTCTGAAAGGACAGCATTTAGAAAGTGAAGCAACACTCCATTCACTTCGAACAGTGAATTGAAGTGTTGGAACAGACTGCTTCTCTTTCAGAGAAACGCATGTGTGTTTCCTGTGAATGCTTGAAAGTAGCTTAAGGCAATTTCAAAGGAAAGTGATTTTCTCTGAAAGAACAGCATTTAGAAAGTGAAGTAACATTCCATTCACTTCGCACAGTGAATTGAAGTGTTGGAACAGACTGCTTCTCTTTCAGAGAAATGCATGAGAGTTTCTGTTGAATGCTTGTAAGCAGCTCAAGGCTCTTTCAAAGGGAAGTGATTTTCTCTGAAAGGACAGCATTTAGAAAGTAAAGCAACACTGCAATCCCTTCGTGCAATGAATTGAAGTGTTGGAACAGACTGCTTCTCTTTCATAGAAACGCATTAGTGTTTCTTGTGAATGCTTGCAAGTAGCTTAAGGCACTTTCAAAGGAAATTGATTTTCTCTGAAAGGACAGCATTTAGAAAGTGAAGCAACACTCCATTCACTTCGCACAGTGAATTGAAGTGTTGGAACAGACTGCTTCTCTTTCAGAGAAACGCATGTGAGTTTTTTATGAATGCTTGAAAGTAGTTTAAGGCACTTTCAAAAGAAAGTGACTTTCTCTGAAAGGACAGCATTTAGAAAGTGATGCAACACTCCATTCACTTCGCACAGTGAATTGAAGTGTTGGAACAGACTGCTTCTCTTTCAGAGAAACGCGTGTGAGTTTCTTCCTAATGCTTGCAAGTAGCTTAAGGCACTTTCAAAGGAAAGTGATTTTCTCTGAAAGGACAGCATTTAGAAAGAGAAGCAACACTCCATTCCCTTCGTGCAGTGAATTGAAGTGTTTGAACAGAGTGCTTCTCTTTCATATAAACGCATTAGTGTTTCTAGTGAATGCTTGCAAGTTGCTTAAGGCACTTTCAAAGGAAAGTGATTTTCTCTGAAAGGACAGAATTTAGAAAGTGAAGCAACACTCCATTCACTTCGCACAGTGAATTGAAGTGTTGGAACAGACTGCTTCTCTTTCAGAGAAACACATGTGAGTTTCTGGTGAATGCTTGTAAGTAGCTTAAGGCAATTTCAAATGAACGTGATTTTCTCTGAAAGGACAGCATTTAGAAAGTGAAGCAACACTCCATTCACTTCGCACAGTGAATTGAAGTGTTGGAAGAGAAGGCTTCTCTTTCAGAGAAATGCATGTGAATTTCTTGTGAATGCTTGAAAGTTGCTTAAGGCACTTTCAAACAAAAGTGATTTTCTCTGAAAGGACATAATTTAGAAAGTGAAGCAACACTCCATTCACTTCGCACAGTGAATTGAAGTGTTGGAACAGATTGCTTCTCTTTCAGAGAAATGCATGTGAGTTTCTGTTGAATGCTTGTAAGTAGCTTAAGGCACTTTCAAAGGAAAGTGATTTTCTCTGAAAGGACAGCATTTAGAAAGTGAAGCAACACTCCATTCACTTCGTACATTGAATTGAAGTGTTGGAACAGACTGCATCTCTTTCAGAGAAACGCATGTGAGTTTCTGTTGAATGCTTGTAAGTAGCTTAAGAAACTTTCAAAGGAGAGTGATTTTCTCTGAAAGGACAGCATTTACAAAGTGAGGCAACACTCCATTCACTTCACACAGTGAATTAAAGTGTTGGAACAGACTGCTTCTCTTTCAGAGAAACGCATGTGAGTTTCTTCCTAATGCTTGCATGTAGCTTAAGGCTCTTTCAAAGGAAAGTGATTTTCTCTGAAAGGACAGCATTTAGAAAGTGAAGCAACACTCCATTCACTTCGCACAGTGAATTGAAGTGTTGGAACAGACTGCTTCTCTTTCAGAGAAACGCATGTGAGTTTCTGGTGAATGCTTGTAAGTAGCTTAAGGCACTTTCAAAGGAAAGTGATTTTCTCTGAAAGGACAGCATTTAGAAAATGAAGCAACACTCCATTCCCTTCGTGCAGTGAATTGAAGTGTTGGAGCAGAGTGCTTCTCTTTCATAGAAACGCATTAGTGTTTCTTGTGAATGCTTGCAAGTTGCTTAAGGCACTTTCAAAGGAAAGTGATTTTCTCTGAAAGGACAGCATTTAGAAAGTGAAGCAACACTCCATTCACTTCGCACAGTGAATTGAAGTGTTGGAACAGACTGCTTCTCTTTCAGAGAAACGCATGTGAGTTTCTGGTGAATGCTTGTATGTAGCTTAAGGCACTTTCAAAGGAAAGTGATTTTCTCTGAAAGGACAGCATTTAGAAAGTGAAGCAACACTCCATTCACTTCGCACAGTGAATTGAAGTGTTGGAACAGACTGCTTCTCTTTCAGAGAAACGCATGTGTGTTTCCTGTGAATGCTTGAAAGTAGCTTAAGGCACTTTCAAAGGAAAGTGATTTTCTCTGAAAGGACAGCATTTAGAAAGTGAAGTAACATTCCATTCACATTGCACAGTGAATTGAAGTGTTGGAACAGACTGCTTCTCTTTCAGAGAAATGCATGTGAGTTTCTGTTGAATGCTTGTAAGTAGCTCAAGACTCTTTCAAAGGAAAGTGATTTTCTCTGAAAGGACAGCATTTAGAAAGTAAAGCAACACTCCATTCCCTTCGTGCAATGAATTGAAGTGTAGGAACAGACTGCTTCTCTTTCATAGAAACGCATTAGTGTTTCTTGTGATTGCTTGCAAGTAGCTTAAGGCACTTTCAAAGGAAAGTGATTTTCTCTGAAAGGACAGCATTTAGAAAGTGAAGCAACACTCCATTCACTTCGCACAGAGAATTGAAGTGTTGGAACAGACTGCTTCTCTTTCAGAGAAATGCATGTGAGTTTCTGTTGAATGCTTGTAAGTAGCTTAAGGCACTTTCAAAGGAAAGTGATTTTCTCTGAAAGGACAGCATTTAGAAAGTGAAGCAACACTCCATTCACTTCGCACAGTGAATTGAAGTGTTGGAACAGACTGCTTCTATTTCAGAGAAACGCATGTGAGTTTCTTCCTAATGCTTGCAAGTTGCTTAAGGCACTTTCAAAGGAAAATGATTTTCTTTGAAAGGACAGCATTTAGAAAGTGAAGCAACACTCCATTCACTTCGCACAGTGAATTGAAGTGTTGGAACAGACTGCTTCTCTTTCAGAGAAACGCATGTGAGTTTCTGGTGAATGCTTGTAAGTAGCTTAAGGCACTTTCAAAGGAAAGTGATTTTCTCTGAAAGGACAGCATTTAGAAAGTGAAGCAACACTCCATTCACTTCGCACAGTGAATTGAAGTGTTGGAACAGACTGCTTCTCTTTCAGAGAAACGCATGTGAGTTTCTTCCTTATGCTTGCAAGTAGCTTAAGGCACTATCAAAGGAAAGTGATTTTCTCTGAAAGGACAGCATTTAGAAAGTGAAGCAACACTCCATTCACTTCGCACAGTGAATTGAAGTGTTGGAACAGACTGCTTCTCTTTCAGAGAAACACATGTGAGTTTCTGGTGAATGCTTGTAAGTAGCTTAAGGCAATTTCAAATGAACGTGATTTTCTCTGAAAGGACAGCATTTAGAAAGTGAAGCAACACTCCATTCACTTCGCACAGTGAATTGAAGTGTTGGAAGAGAAGGCTTCTCTTTCAGAGAAATGCATGTGAATTTCTTGTGAATGCTTGAAAGTTGCTTAAGGCACTTTCAAACAAAAGTGATTTTCTCTGAAAGGACATAATTTAGAAAGTGAAGCAACACTCCATTCACTTCGCACAGTGAATTGAAGTGTTGGAACAGACTGCTTCTCTTTCAGAGAAACGCATGGGAGTTTCTGGTGAATGCTTGTAAGTAGCTTAAGGCACTTTCGAAGGAAAGTGATTTTCTCTGAAAGGACAGCATTTAGAAAGTGAAGCAACACTCCATTCACTTCGCACAGTGAATTGAAGTGTTGGAACAGACTGCTTCTCTTTCAGAGAAATGCATGTGAGTTTCTGGTGAATGCTTGTAAGTAGCTTAAGGCACTTTCAAAGGAAAGTGATTTTCTCTGAAAGGACAGCATTTAGAAAGTGAAGCAACACTCCATTTATTTGTACAGTGAATTGAAGTGTTGGAACAGACTGCTTCTCTTTCATAGAAACGCATTAGTGATTCTTGTGAATGCTTGCAAGTAGCTTAAGGCACTTTCAAAGGAAAGTGTTTTTCTCTGAAAGGACAGCATTTAGAAAGTGAAGCAACACTCCATTCACTTCGCAAAGTGAATTGAAGTGTTGGAACAGACTGCTTCTCTTTCATAGAAACGCATTAGTGTTTCTTGTGAATGCTTGCAAGTAGCTTAAGGCACTTTCAATGGAAAGTGATTTTCTCTGAAAGGACAGCATTTAGAAAGTGAAGCAACACTCCATTCACTTCGCACAGTGAATTGAAGTGTTGGAACAGACTGCTTCTCTTTCAGAGAAACGCATGTGAGTTTCTTCTTAATGCTTGCAAGTAGCTTAAGGCACTATCAAAGGAAAGTGATTTTCTCTGAAAGGACAGCATTTAGAAAGTGAAGCAACACTCCATTCACTTCGCACAGTGAATTGAAGTGTTGGAACAGACTGCTTCTCTTTCAGAGAAACGCATGTGAGTTTTTTATGAATGCTTGAAAGTAGTTTAAGGCACTTTCAAAAGAAAGTGATTTTCTCTTAAAGGACACCATTTAGAAAGTGAAGCAACACTCCATTCACTTCGCACAGTGAATTGAAGTATTGGAACAGACTGCTTCTCTTTCAGAGAAACACATGTGAGTTTCTTCCTAATGCTTGCAAGTAGCTTAAGTCACTTTCAAACGAAAGTGATTTTCTCTGAAAGAACAGCATTAAGAAAGTGAAGCAACACTCCATTCCCTTCGTGCAGTGAATTGAAGTGTTGGAACAGACTGCTTCTCTTTCAGAGAAACGCATGTGAGTTTCTGTTAAATGCTTGTAAGTAGCTTAAGGCACTTTCAAAGGAAAGTGATTTTCTCGGAAAGGACAGCATTTAGAAAGTGAGGCAGCACTCTATTCACTTCATACAGTGAATTGAAATGTTGGAACAGACTGCTTCTCTTTCAGAGAAACGCATGTGAGTTTCTTCCTAATGCTTGCAAGTAGCTTAAGGCACTATCAAAGGAAAGTGATTTTCTCTGAAAGGACAGCATTTAGAAAGTGAAGCAACACTCCATTCACTTCGAACAGTGAATTGAAGTGTTGGAACAGACTGCTTCTCTTTCAGAGAAACGCATGTGTGTTTCCTGTGAATGCTTGAAAGTAGCTTAAGGCAATTTCAAAGGAAAGTGATTTTCTCTGAAAGAACAGCATTTAGAAAGTGAAGTAACATTCCATTCACTTCGCACAGTGAATTGAAGTGTTGGAACAGACTGCTTCTCTTTCAGAGAAATGCATGAGAGTTTCTGTTGAATGCTTGTAAGCAGCTCAAGGCTCTTTCAAAGGGAAGTGATTTTCTCTGAAAGGACAGCATTTAGAAAGTAAAGCAACACTGCAATCCCTTCGTGCAATGAATTGAAGTGTTGGAACAGACTGCTTCTCTTTCATAGAAACGCATTAGTGTTTCTTGTGAATGCTTGCAAGTAGCTTAAGGCACTTTCAAAGGAAATTGATTTTCTCTGAAAGGACAGCATTTAGAAAGTGAAGCAACACTCCATTCACTTCGCACAGTGAATTGAAGTGTTGGAACAGACTGCTTCTCTTTCAGAGAAACGCATGTGAGTTTTTTATGAATGCTTGAAAGTAGTTTAAGGCACTTTCAAAAGAAAGTGACTTTCTCTGAAAGGACAGCATTTAGAAAGTGATGCAACACTCCATTCACTTCGCACAGTGAATTGAAGTGTTGGAACAGACTGCTTCTCTTTCAGAGAAACGCGTGTGAGTTTCTTCCTAATGCTTGCAAGTAGCTTAAGGCACTTTCAAAGGAAAGTGATTTTCTCTGAAAGGACAGCATTTAGAAAGAGAAGCAACACTCCATTCCCTTCGTGCAGTGAATTGAAGTGTTTGAACAGAGTGCTTCTCTTTCATATAAACGCATTAGTGTTTCTAGTGAATGCTTGCAAGTTGCTTAAGGCACTTTCAAAGGAAAGTGATTTTCTCTGAAAGGACAGAATTTAGAAAGTGAAGCAACACTCCATTCACTTCGCACAGTGAATTGAAGTGTTGGAAGAGAAGGCTTCTCTTTCAGAGAAATGCATGTGAGTTTCTGTTGAATGCTTGTAAGTAGCATAAGGCACTTTCAAAGGAAAGTGATTTTCTCTGAAAGGACAGAATTTAGAAAGAGAAGCAACACTCCATTCACTTCGCACATTGAATTGAAGTGTTGGAACAGACTGCTTCTCTTTCAGAGAAACGCATGTGAGTTTCTGTTGAATGCTTGTTAGTAGCTTAAGGCACTTTCAAAGGAAAGTGATTTTCTCTGAAAGGACAGCATTTAGAAAGTGAAGCAACACTCCATTTACTTCGCACAGTGAATTGAAGTGTTGGAACAGACTGCTTCTCTTTCAGAGAAACGCATGTGAGTTTCTTCTTAATGCTTGCAAGTAGCTTAAGTCACTATCAAAGGAAAGTGATTTTCTCTGAAAGGACAGCATTTAGAAAGTGAAGCAACACTCCATTCACTTCGCAAAGTGAATTGAAGTGTTGGAACAGACTGCTTCTCTTTCATAGAAACGCATTAGTGTTTCTTGTGAATGCTTGCAAGTAGCTTAAGGCTCTTTCAAAGGAAAGTGATTTTCTCTGAAAGGACAGCATTTAGAAAGTGAAGCAACACTCCATTCACTTCGCACAGTGAATTGAAGTGTTGGAACAGATTGCTTCTCTTTCAGAGAAATGCATGTGAGTTTCTGTTGAATGCTTGTAAGTAGCTTAAGGCACTTTCAAAGGAAAGTGATTTTCTCTGAAAGGACAGCATTTAGAAAGTGAAGCAACACTCCATTCACTTCGCACATTGAATTGAAGTGTTGGAACAGACTGCATCTCTTTCAGAGAAATGCATGTGAGTTTCTGTTGAATGCTTGTAAGTAGCTTAAGAAACTTTTAAAGGAGAGTGATTTTCTCTGAAAGGACAGCATTTACAAAGTGAGGTAACACTCCATTCACTTCACACAGTGAATTGAAGTGTTGGAACAGACTGCTTCTCTTTCAGAGAAACGCATGTGAGTTTCTTCCTAATGATTGCAAGAGGCTTAAGGCTCTTTCAAAGGAAAGTGATTTTCTCTGAAAGGACAGCATTTAGAAAGTGAAGCAACACTCCATTCACTTCGCACAGTGAATTGAAGTGTTGGAACAGACTGCTTCTATTTCAGAGAAACGCATGTGAGTTTCTTCCTAATGCTTGCAAGTAGCTTAAGGCTCTTTCAAAGGAAAGTGATTTTCTCTGAAAGGACAGCATTTAGAAAGTGAAGCAACACTCCATTCACTTCGCACAGTGAATTGAAGTGTTGGAACAGACTGCTTCTCTTTCAGAGAAACGCATGTGAGTTTCTGGTGAATGCTTGTAAGTAGCTTAAGGCACTTTCAAAGGAAAGTGATTTTCTCTGAAAGGACAGCATTTAGAAAGTGAAGCAACACTCCATTCCCTTTGTGCAGTGAATTGAAGTGTTGGAACAGAGTGCTTCTCTTTCATAGAAACGCATTAGTGTTTCTTGTGAATGCTTGCAAGTTGCTTAAGGCACTTTCAAAGGAAAGTGATTTTCTCTGAAAGGACAGCATTTAGAAACTGAAGCAACACTGCATTCCCTTCGTGCAATGAATTGAAGTGTTGGAACAGACTGCTTCTCTTTCAGAGAAACACATGTGAGTTTCTGGTGAATGCTTGTAAGTAGCTTAAGGCAATTTCAAATGAACGTGATTTTCTCTGAAAGGACAGCATTTAGAAAGTGAAGCAACACTCCATTCACTTCGCACAGTGAATTGAAGTGTTGGAAGAGAAGGCTTCTCTATCAGAGAAATGCATGTGAATTTCTTGTGAATGCTTGAAAGTTGCTTAAGGCACTTTCAAACAAAAGTGATTTTCTCTGAAAGGACAGGATTTAGAAAGTGAAGTAACACTCCATTCACTTCGCACAGTGAATTGAAGTGTTGGAACAGACTGCTTCTATTCCAGAGAAACGCATGTGTGTTTCCTGTGAATGCTTGAAAGTAGCTTAAGGCACTTTCAAAGGAAAGTGATTTTCTCTGAAAGGACAGCATTTAGAAAGTGAAGTAACATTCCATTCACATTGCGCAGTGAATTGAAGTGTTGGAACAGACTGCTTCTCTTTCAGAGAAATGCATGTGAGTTTCTGATGAATGCTTGTAAGTAGCTCAAGACTCTTTCAAAGGAAAGTGATTTTCTCTGAAAGGACAGCATTTAGAAAGTAAAGCAACACTCCATTCCCTTCGTGCAATGAATTGAAGTGTAGGAACAGACTGCTTCTCTTTCATAGAAACGCATTAGTGTTTCTTGTGATTGCTTGCAAGTAGCTTAAGGCACTTTCAAAGGAAAGTGATTTTCTCTGAAAGGACAGCATTTAGAAAGTGAAGCAACACTCCATTCACTTTGCACAGAGAATTGAAGTATTGGAACAGACTGCTTCTCTTTCAGAGAAATGCATGTGAGTTTCTGTTGAATGCTTGTAAGTAGCTCAAGACTCTTTCAAAGGAAAGTGATTTTCTCTGAAAGGACAGCATTTAGAAAGTGAAGCAACACTCCATTCACTTCGCACAGTGAATTGAAGTGTTGGAACAGACTGCTTCTCTTTCAGAGAAACGCATGTGAGTTTCTTCCTAATGCTTGCAAGTTGCTTAAGGCACTTTCAAAGGAAAATGATTTTCTTTGAAAGGACAGCATTTAGAAAGTGAAGCAACACTCCATTCACTTCGCACAGTGAATTGAAGTGTTGGAACATACTGCTTCTCTTTCAGAGAAACGCATGTGAGTTTCTGGTGAATGCTTGTAAGTAGCTTAAGGCACTTTCAAAGGAAAGTGATTTTCTCTGAAAGGACAGCATTTAGAAAGTGAAGCAACACTCCATTCACTTCGCAAAGTGAATTGAAGTGTTGGAACAGAGTGCTTCTCTTTCAGAGAAACGCATGTGAGTTTCTTCCTAATGCTTGCAAGTTGCTTAAGGCACTTTCAAAGGAAAATGATTTTCTTTGAAAGGACAGCATTTAGAAAGTGAAGCAACACTCCATTCACTTCGCACAGTGAATTGAAGTGTTGGAACAGACTGCTTCTCTTTCAGAGAAACGCATGTGAGTTTCTGGTGAATGCTTGTAAGTAGCTTAAGGCACTTTCAAAGGAAAGTGATTTTCTCTGAAAGGACAGCATTTAGAAAGTGAAGCAACACTCCATTCACTTTGCACAGTGAATTGAAGTGTTGGAACAGACTGCTACTCTTTCAGAGAAACGCAAGTGAGTTTCTTCCTAATGCTTGCAAGTAGCTTAAGGCACTTTCAAAGGAAAGTGATTTTCTCTGAAAGGACATAATTTAGAAAGTGAAGCAACACTCCATTCACTTCGCACAGTGAATTGAAGTGTTGGAACAGATTGCTTCTCTTTCAGAGAAATGTATGTGAGTTTCTGCTGAATGCTTGTAAGTAGCTTAAGGCACTTTCAAAGGAAAGTGATTTTCTCTGAAAGGACAGCATTTAGAAAGTGAAGCAACACTCCATTCACTTCGCACATTGAATTGAAGTGTTGGAACAGACTGCATCTCTTTCAGAGAAACGCATGTGAGTTTCTGTTGAATGCTTGTAAGTAGCTTAAGAAACTTTTAAAGGAGAGTGATTTTCTCTGAAAGGACAGCATTTACAAAGTGAGGTAACACTCCATTCACTTCACACAGTGAATTGAAGTGTTGGAACAGACTGCTTCTCTTTCAGAGAAACGCATGTGAGTTTCTTCCTAATGCTTGCAAGTAGCTTAAGGCTCTTTCAAAGGAAAGTGATTTTCTCTGAAAGGACAGCATTTAGAAAGTGAAGCAACACTCCATTCACTTCGCACAGTGAATTGAAGTGTTGGAACAGACTGCTTCTATTTCAGAGAATCGCATGTGAGTTTCTTCCTAATGCTTGCAAGTAGCTTAAGGCTCTTTCAAAGGAAAGTGATTTTCTCTGAAAGGACAGCATTTAGAAAGTGAAGCAACACTCCATTCACTTCGCACAGTGAATTGAAGTGTTGGAACAGACTGCTTCTCTTTCAGAGAAACGCATGTGAGTTTCTGGTGAATGCTTGTAAGTAGCTTAAGGCACTTTCAAAGGAAAGTGATTTTCTCTGAAAGGACAGCATTTAGAAAGTGAAGCAACACTCCATTCCCTTCGTGCAGTGAAGTGAAGTGTTGGAACAGAGTGCTTCTCTTTCATAGAAACACATTAGTGTTTCTTGTGAATGCTTGCAAGTTGCTTAAGGCAATTTCAAAGGAATGTGATTTTCTCTGAAAGGACAGCATTTAGAAAGTGAAGCAACACTCCATTCACTTCGCACAGTGAATTGAAGTGTTGGAACAGACTGCTTTTCTTTCAGAGAATTGCATGTGAGTTTCTGTTGAATGCTTGTAAGTAGCTTAAGGCACTTTCAAGGAAAGTGTTTTTCTCTGAAAGACAGCATTTAGAATGTGAAGCAACACTCCATTCACTTCGCACATTGAATTGAAGTGTTGGAACAGACTGCATCTCTTTCAGAGAAACGCATGTGAGTTTCTGTTGAATGCTTGTAAGTAGCTTAAGAAACTTTCAAAGGAGAGTGATTTTCTCTGAAAGGACAGCATTTAGAAAGTGAGGCAACACTCCATTCACTTCACACAGTGAATTGAAGTGTTGGAACAGACTGCTTCTCTTTCAGAGAAACGCATGTGAGTTTCTTCCTAATGATTGCAAGTAGCTTAAGGCACTTTCAAAGGAAAGTGATTTTCTCTGAAAGGACAAAATTTAGAAAGTGAAGCAACACTCCATTCACTTCGCACAGTGAATTGAAGTGTTGGAACAGACTGCTTCTCTTTCAGAGAAATGCATGTGAGTTTCTGTTGAATGCTTGTAAGTAGCTCAAGGCTCTTTCAAAGGAAAGTGATTTTCTCTGAAAGGACAGCATTTAGAAAGTGAAGCAACACTCCATTCACTTCGCACAGTGAATTGAAGTGTTGGAACAGACTGCTTCTCTTTCATAGAAACGCATTAGTGTTTCTTGTGAATGCTTGCAAGTAGCTTAAGGCACTTTCAAAGGAAAGTGATTTTCTCTGAAAGGACAGCATTTAGAAACTGAAGCAACACTCCATTCACTTCGCACAGAGAATTGAAATTTTGGAACAGATGGCTTCTCTTTCAGAGAAATGCATTTGAGTTTCTTTTGAATGCTTGTAAGTAGCTTAAGGCACATTCAAAGGAAAGGGATTTTCTCTAAAAGGACAGCATTTAGAAAGTGAAGCAACACTCCATTCACTTCGCACAGTGAATTGAAGTGTTGGAACAGACTGCTTCTCTTTCAGAGAAACGCATGTGAGTTTCTTCCTTATGCTTGCAAGTAGCTTAAGGCACTATCAAAGGAAAGTGATTTTCTCTGAAAGGACAGCATTTAGAAAGTGAAGCAACACTCCATTCACTTCGCACAGTGAATTGAAGTGTTGGAACAGACTGCTTCTCTTTCAGAGAAACACATGTGAGTTTCTGGTGAATGCTTGTAAGTAGCTTAAGGCAATTTCAAATGAACGTGATTTTCTCTGAAAGGACAGCATTTAGAAAGTGAAGCAACACTCCATTCACTTCGCACAGTGAATTGAAGTGTTAGAAGAGAAGGCTTCTCTTTCAGAGAAATGCATGTGAATTTCTTGTGAATGCTTGAAAGTTACTTAAGGCACTTTCAAACAAAAGTGATTTTCTCTGAAAGGACAGGATTTAGAAAGTGAAGTAACACTCCATTCACTTCGCACAGTGAATTGAAGTGTTGGAACAGACTGCTTCTCTTTCAGAGAAACGCATGTGTGTTTCCTGTGAATGCTTGAAAGTAGCTTAAGGCACTTTCAAAGGAAAGTGATTTTCTCTGAAAGGACAGCATTTAGAAAGTGAAGTAACATTCCATTCACATTGCACAGTGAATTGAAGTGTTGGAACAGACTGCTTCTCTTTCAGAGAAATGCATGTGAGTTTCTGTTGAATGCTTGTAAGTAGCTCAAGACTCTTTCAAAGGAAAGTGATTTTCTCTGAAAGGACAGCATTTAGAAAGTAAAGCAACACTCCATTCCCTTCGTGCAATGAATTGAAGTGTAGGAACAGACTGCTTCTCTTTCATAGAAACGCATTAGTGTTTTTTGTGATTGCTTGCAAGTAGCTTAAGGCACTTTCAAAGGAAAGTGATTTTCTCTGAAAGGACAGCATTTAGAAAGTGAAGCAACACTCCATTCACTTCGCACAGAGAATTGAAGTGTTGGAACAGACTGCTTCTCTTTCAGAGAAATGCATGTGAGTTTCTGTTGAATGCTTGTAAGTAGCTTAAGGCACTTTCAAAGGAAAGTGATTTTCTCTGAAAGGACAGCATTTAGAAAGTGAAGCAACACTCCATTCACTTCGCACAGTGAATTGAAGTGTTGGAACAGACTGCTTCTATTTCAGAGAAACGCATGTGAGTTTCTTCCTAATGCTTACAAGTTGCTTAAGGCACTTTCAAAGGAAAATGATTTTCTTTGAAAGGACAGCATTTAGAAAGTGAAGCAACACTCCATTCACTTCGCACAGTGAATTGAAGTGTTGGAACAGACTGCTTCTCTTTCAGAGAAACGCATGTGAGTTTCTGGTGAATGCTTGTAAGTAGCTTAAGGCACTTTCAAAGGAAAGTGATTTTCTCTGAAAGGACAGCATTTAGAAAGTGAAGCAACACTCCATTCACTTCGCACAGTGAATTGAAGTGTTGGAACAGACTGCTTCTCTTTCAGAGAAACGCATGTGAGTTTCTGGTGAATGCTTGTAAGTGGCTTAAGGCACTTTCAAAGGAAAGTGATTTTCTCTGAAAGGACAGCATTTAGAAAGTGAAGCAACACTCCATTCACTTCGCACAGTGAATTGAAGTGTTGGAACAGACTGCTTCTCTTTCAGAGAAACGCATGTGAGTTTCTGGTGAATGCTTGTAAGTAGCTTAAGGCACTTTCAAAGGAAAGTGATTTTCTCTGAAAGGACAGCATTTAGAAAGTGAAGCAACACTCCATTCACTTCGCACAGTGAATTGAAGTGTTTGAACAGACTGCTTCTCTTTCAGAGAAACGCATGTGAATTTCTTCCTTATGCTTGCAAGTAGCTTAAGGCACTATCAAAGGAAAGTGATTTTTTCTGAAAGGACAGCATTTAGAAAGTGAAGCAACACTCCATTCACTTCGCACAGTGAATTGAAGTGTTGGAACAGACTGCTTCTCTTTCAGAGAAACACATGTGAGTTTCTGGTGAATGCTTGTAAGTAGCTTAAGGCAATTTCAAATGAACGTGATTTTCTCTGAAAGGACAGCATTTAGAAAGTGAAGCAACACTCCATTCACTTCGCACAGTGAATTGAAGTGTTGGAAGAGAAGGCTTCTCTTTCAGAGAAATGCATGTGAATTTCTTGTGAATGCTTGAAAGTTGCTTAAGGCACTTTCAAACAAAAGTGATTTTCTCTGAAAGGACATAATTTAGAAAGTGAAGCAACACTCCATTCACTTCGCACAGTGAATTGAAGTGTTGGAACAGATTGCTTCTCTTTCAGAGAAATGCATGTGAGTTTCTGTTGAATGCTTGTAAGTAGCTTAAGGCACTTTCAAAGGAAAGTGATTTTCTCTGAAAGGACAGCATTTAGAAAGTGAAGCAACACTCCATTCACTTCGTACATTGAATTGAAGTGTTGGAACAGACTGCATCTCTTTCAGAGAAACGCATGTGAGTTTCTGTTGAATGCTTGTAAGTAGCTTAAGAAACTTTCAAAGGAGAGTGATTTTTTCTGAAAGGATAGCATTTACAAAGTGAGGCAACACTCCATTCACTTCACACAGTGAATTAAAGTGTTGGAACAGACTGCTTCTCTTTCAGAGAAACGCATGTGAGTTTCTTCCTAATGCTTGCATGTAGCTTTAGGCTCTTTCAAAGGAAAGTGATTTTCTCTGAAAGGACAGCATTTAGAAAGTGAAGCAACACTCCATTCACTTCGCACAGTGAATTGAAGTGTTGGAACAGACTGCTTCTCTTTCAGAGAAACGCATGTGAGTTTCTGGTGAATGCTTGTAAGTAGCTTAAGGCACTTTCAAAGGAAAGTGATTTTCTCTGAAAGGACAGCATTTAGAAAATGAAGCAACACTCCATTCCCTTCGTGCAGTGAATTGAAGTGTTGGAGCAGAGTGCTTCTCTTTCATAGAAACGCATTAGTGTTTCTTGTGAATGCTTGCAAGTTGCTTAAGGCACTTTCAAAGGAAAGTGATTTTCTCTGAAAGGACAGCATTTAGAAAGTGAAGCAACACTCCATTCACTTCGCACAGTGAATTGAAGTGTTGGAACAGACTGCTTCTCTTTCAGAGAAACGCATGTGAGTTTCTGGTGAATGCTTGTATGTAGCTTAAGGCACTTTCAAAGGAAAGTGATTTTCTCTGAAAGGACAGCATTTAGAAAGTGAAGCAACACTCCATTCACTTCGCACAGTGAATTGAAGTGTTGGAACAGACTGCTTCTCTTTCAGAGAAACGCATGTGAGTTTCTGGTGAATGCTTGTAAGTAGCTTAAGGCTCTTTCAAAGGAAAGTGATTTTCTCTGAAAGGACAGCATTTAGAAAGTGAAGCAACACTCCATTCCCTTCGTGCAGTGAATTGAAGTGTTGGAACAGACTGCTTCTCTTTCAGAGAAACGCATGTGAGTTTCTTCCTAATTCTTGCAAGTAGCTTAAGGCTCTTTCAAAGGAAAGTGATTTTCTCTGAAAGGACAGCATTTAGAAAGTGAAGCAACACTCCATTCACTTCGCACAGTATATTGAAGTGTTGGAACAGACTGCTTCTCTTTCAGAGAAATGCATGTGAGTTTCTGGTGAATGCTTGTAAGTAGCTTAAGGCACTTTCAAAGGAAAGTGATTTTCTCTGAAAGGACAGCATTTAGAAAGTGAAGTAACACTCCATTCACTTCGCACAGTGAATTGAAGTGTTGGAACAGACTGCTTCTCTTTCAGAGAAACGCATGTGAGTTTCTTCCTAATGCTTGCAAGTAGCTTAGGGCACTTTGAAAGGAAAGTGATTTTCTCTGAATGGACATAATTTAGAAAGTGAAGCAACACTCCATTCACTTCGCACAGTGAATTGAAGTGTTGGAACAGACTGCTTCTCTTTCAGAGAAATGCATGTGAGTTTCTGTTGAATGCTTGTAAGTAGCTTAAGAAACTTTTAAAGGAGAGTGATTTTCTCTGAAAGGACAGCATTTAGAAAGTGAAGCAACACTCCATTCACTTCGCACATTGAATTGAAGTGTTGGAACAGACTGCATCTCTTTCAGAGAAACGCATGTGAGTTTTTCTTGAATGCTTGTAAGTAGCTTAAGAAACTTTCAAAGGAGAGTGATTTTCTCTGAAAGGACAGCATTTAGAAAGTGAGGCAACACTCCATTCACTTCACACAGTGAATTGAAGTGTTGGAACAGACTGCTTCTCTTTCAGAGAAACGCATGTGAGTTTCTTCCTAATGCTTCCAATTAGCTTAAGGCACTTTCAAAGGAAAGTGATTTTCTCTGAAAGGACAGCATTTAGAAAGTGAAGCAACACTCCATTCACTTCGCACAGTGAATTGAAGTGTTGGAACAGACTGCTTCTCTTTCAGAGAAATGCATGTGAGTTTCTGTTGAATGCTTGTAAGTAGCTCAAGGCTCTTTCAAAGGAAAGTGATTTTCTCTGAAAGGACAGGATTTAGAAAGTAAAGCAACATTCCATTCCCTTCGGGCAATGAATTGAAGTGTTGGAACAGACTGCTTCTCTTTCATAGAAACGCATTAGTGTTTCTTGTGAATGCTTGCAAGTAGCTTAAGGCACTTTCAAAGGAAAGTGATTTTCTCTGAAAGGACAGCATTTAGAAAGTGAAGCAACACTCCATTCACTTTGCACAGAGAATTGAAGTGTTGTAACAGATTGCTTCTCTTTCAGAGAAATGCATGTGAGTTTCTGTTGAATTCTTGTAAGTAGCTTAAGGCACATTCAAAGGAAAGGGATTTTCTCTGAAAGGACAGCATTTAGAAAGTGAAGCAACACTCCATTCCCTTCCCGCAATGAATTGAAGTGTTGGAACAGACTGCTTCTCTTTCATAGAAACGCATTAGTGTTTCTTGTGAATGCTTGCAAGTAGCTTAAGGCACTTTCAAATGAAAGTGATTTTCTCTGAAAGGACAGCATTTAGAAAGTGAGGCAACACTCCATTCACTTCACACAGTGAATTGACGTGTTGGAACAGACTGCTTCTCTTTCAGAGAAACGCATGTGAGTTTCTTCCTAATGCTTGCAAGAAGCTTAAGGCACTATCAAAGGAAAGTGATTTTCTCTGAAAGGACAGCATTTAGAAAGTGAAGCAACACTCCATTCACTTCGCACAGTGAATTGAAGTGTTGGAACAGACTGCTTCTCTTTCAGAGAAACGCATGTGAGTTTCTTCCTAATGCTTGCAAGTAGCTTAAGGCACTGTCAAAGGAAAGTGATTTTCTCTGAAAGGACAGCATTTAGAAAGTGAAGCAACACTCCATTCACTTAGCACAGTGAATTGAAGTGTTGGAACAGACTGCTTCTCTTTCAGAGAAACGCATGTGAGTTTCTGGTGAAGGCTTGTAAGTAGCTTAAGGCAATTTCAAAGGAACGTAATTTTCTCTGAAAGGACAGCATTTAGAAAGTGAAGCAACACTCCATTCACTTCGCACAGTGAATTGAAGTGTTGGAAGAGAAGGCTTCTCTTTCAGAGAAATGCATGTGAATTTCTTGTGAAGGCTTGAAAGTTGCTTAAGGCACTTTCAAACAAAAGTCATTTTCTCTGAAAGGACAGCATTTAGAAAGTGAAGCAACACTCCATTCACTTCGCACAGTGAATTGAAGTGTTGGAACAGACTGCTTCTATTTCAGAGAAACGCATGTGTGTTTCCTGTGAATGCTTGAAAGTAGCTTAAGGCACTTTCAAAGGAACGTGATTTTCTCTGAAAGGACAGCATTTAGAAAGTGAAGTAACATTCCATTCACTTTGCACAGTGAATTGAAGTGTTGGAACAGACTGCTTCTCTTTCAGAGAAATGCATGTGAGTTTCTGTTGAATGCTTGTAAGTAGCTCAAGGCTCTTTCAAAGGAAAGTGATTTTCCCTGAAAGGACAGCATTTAGAAAGTGAAGCAACACTCCATTCACTTCACACAGTGTATTTAAGTGTTGGAACAGACTGCTTCTATTTCAGAGAAACGCATGTGAGTTTCTTCCTAATGCTTGCAAGTAGCTTAAGGCACTTTCAAAGGAAAATGATTTTCTTTGAAAGGACAGCATTTAGAAAGAGAAGCAACACTCCATTCACTTCGCACAGTGAATTGAAGTGTTGGAAAAGACTGCTTCTCTTTCAGAGAAACGCATGTGAGTTTCTGGTGAATACTTGTAAGTAGCTTAAGGCACTTTCAAAGGAAAGTGATTTTCTCTGAAAGGACAGCATTTAGAAAGTGAAGCAACACTCCATTCCCTTCGTGCAGTGAATTGAAGTGTTGGAACAGAGTGCTTCTCTTTCATAGAAACGCAATAGTGTTTCTTGTGAATGCTTGCAAGTAGCTTAAGGCACTTTCAAAGGAAAGTGATTTTCTCTGAAAGGACAGCATTTAGAAAGTGAAGCAACACTCCATTCACTTCGCACAGAGAATTGAAGTGTTGGAACCGATTCCTTCTCTTTCAGAAAAATGCATGTGAGTTTCTGTTGAATGCTTGTAAGTAGCTTAAGGCACATTCAAAGGAAAGGGATTTTCTCTGAAAGGACAGCATTTAGAAAGTGAAGCAACACTCCATTCACTTCGCACAGTGAATTGAAGTGTTGGAACAGACTGCTTCTCTTTCAGAGAAACGCATGTGAGTTTTTTTGAATGCTTGAAAGTAGTTTAAGGCACTTTCAATGGAAAGTGATTTTCTCTGAAAGGACAGCATTTAGAAAGTGAAGCAACACTCCATTCACTTCGCACATTGAATTGAAGTGTTGGAACAGACTGCATCTCTTTCAGAGAAACGCATGTGAGTTTCTGTTGAATGCTTGTAAGTAGCTTAAGAAACTTTTAAAGGAAAGTGATTTTCTCTGAAAGGACAGCATTTAGAAAGTGAGGCAACACTCCATTCACTTCACACAGTGAATTGAAGTGTTGGAACAGACTGCTTCTCTTTCAGAGAAACGCATGTGAGTTTCTTCCTAATGCTTGCAAGTAGCTTAAGGCTCTTTCAAGGGAAAATGATTTTCTCTGAAAGGACAGCATTTAGAAAGTGAAGCAACACTCCATTCACTTCGCACAGTGAATTGAAGTGTTGGAACAGACTGCTTCTCTTTCAGAGAAACGCATGTGAGTTTCTGGTGAATGCTTGTAAGTAGCTTAAGGCACTTTCATAGGAAAGTAATTTTCTCTGAAAGGACAGCATTTTGAAAGTGAAGCAACACTCCATTCACTTCGCACAGTGAATTGAAGTGTTGGAACAGAGTGCTTCTCTTTCAGAGAAACGCATGTGAGTTTCTTCCTAATGCTTGCAAGTAGCTTAAGGCTCTTTCAAAGGAAAGTGATTTTCTCTGAAATGACAGCATTTAGAAAGTGAAGCAACACTCCATTCACTTCGCACAGTGAATTGAATTGTTGGAAAGACTGCTTCTCTTTCAGAGAAACGCATGTGAGTTTCTGGTGAATGCTTGTAAGTAGCTTAAGGCACTTTCAAAGGAAAGTGATTTTCTCTGAAAGGACAGCATTTAGAAAGTGAAGCAACACTCCATTCACTTCACACAGTGTATTGAAGTGTTGGAACAGACTGCTTCTATTTCAGAGAAACGCATGTGAGTTTCTTCCTAATGCTTGCAAGTAGCTTAAGGCACTTTCAAAGGAAAATGATTTTCTTTGAAAGGACAGCATTTAGAAAGAGAAGCAACACTCCATTCACTTCGCACAGTGAATTGAAGTGTTGGAAAAGACTGCTTCTCTTTCAGAGAAACGCATGTGAGTTTCTGGTGAATACTTGTAAGTAGCTTAAGGCACTTTCAAAGGAAAGTGATTTTCTCTGAAAGGACAGCATTTAGAAAGTGAAGCAACACTCCATTCCCTTCGTGCAGTGAATTGAAGTGTTGGAACAGAGTGCTTCTCTTTCATAGAAACGCAATAGTGTTTCTTGTGAATGCTTGCAAGTAGCTTAAGGCACTTTCAAAGGAAAGTGATTTTCTCTGAAAGGACAGCATTTAGAAAGTGAAGCAACACTCCATTCACTTCGCACAGAGAATTGAAGTGTTGGAACCGATTCCTTCTCTTTCAGAAAAATGCATGTGAGTTTCTGTTGAATGCTTGTAAGTAGCTTAAGGCACATTCAAAGGAAAGGGATTTTCTCTGAAAGGACAGCATTTAGAAAGTGAAGCAACACTCCATTCACTTCGCACAGTGAATTGAAGTGTTGGAACAGACTGCTTCTCTTTCAGAGAAACGCATGTGAGTTTTTTTGAATGCTTGAAAGTAGTTTAAGGCACTTTCAATGGAAAGTGATTTTCTCTGAAAGGACAGCATTTAGAAAGTGAAGCAACACTCCATTCACTTCGCACATTGAATTGAAGTGTTGGAACAGACTGCATCTCTTTCAGAGAAACGCATGTGAGTTTCTGTTGAATGCTTGTAAGTAGCTTAAGAAACTTTTAAAGGAGAGTGATTTTCTCTGAAAGGACAGCATTTAGAAAGTGAGGCAACACTCCATTCACTTCACACAGTGAATTGAAGTGTTGGAACAGACTGCTTCTCTTTCAGAGAAACGCATGTGAGTTTCTTCCTAATGCTTGCAAGTAGCTTAAGGCTCTTTCAAAGGAAAATGATTTTCTCTGAAAGGACAGCATTTAGAAAGTGAAGCAACACTCCATTCACTTCGCACAGTGAATTGAAGTGTTGGAACAGACTGCTTCTCTTTCAGAGAAACGCATGTGAGTTTCTGGTGAATGCTTGTAAGTAGCTTAAGGCACTTTCATAGGAAAGTAATTTTCTCTGAAAGGACAGCATTTTGAAAGTGAAGCAACACTCCATTCACTTCGCACAGTGAATTGAAGTGTTGGAACAGAGTGCTTCTCTTTCAGAGAAACGCATGTGAGTTTCTTCCTAATGCTTGCAAGTAGCTTAAGGCTCTTTCAAAGGAAAGTGATTTTCTCTGAAATGACAGCATTTAGAAAGTGAAGCAACACTCCATTCACTTCGCACAGTGAATTGAATTGTTGGAAAGACTGCTTCTCTTTCAGAGAAACGCATGTGAGTTTCTGGTGAATGCTTGTAAGTAGCTTAAGGCACTTTCAAAGGAAAGTGATTTTCTCTGAAAGGACAGCATTTAGAAAGTGAAGCAACACTCCATTCCCTTCGTGCAGTGAATTGAAGTGTTGGAACAGAGTGCTTCTCTTTCATAGAAACGCATTAGTGTTTCTTGTGAATGCTTGCATGTTGCTTAAGGCACTTTCAAAAGAAAGTGATTTTCTCTGAAAGGACAGCATTTAGAAAGTGAAGCAACACTCCATTCACTTCGCACAGTGAAATGAAGTGTTGGAACAGACTGCTTCTCTTTCAGAGAAACGCATGTGAGTTTCTGTTGAATGCTTGTAAGTAGCTTAAGGCACTTTCAAAGGAAAGTGATTTTCTCTGAAAGGACAGCATTTAGAAAGTGAAGCAACACTCCATTCCCTTCGCACAGTGAATTGAAGTGTTGGAACAGAGTGCTTCTCTTTCAGAGAAATGCATGTGAGTTTCTTCCTAATGCTTGCAAGTAGCTTAAGGCACTTTCAAAGGAAAGTGATTTTCTCTGAAAGGACAAAATTTAGAAAGTGAAGCAACACTCCATTCACTTCGCACAGTGAATTGAAGTGTTGGAACAGACTGCTTCTCTTTCAGAGAAACGCATGTGTGTTTCCTGTGAATGCTTGCATGTTGCTTAAGGCACTTTCAAAGGAAAGTGATTTTCTCTGAAAGGACAGCATTTAGAAAGTGAAGCAACACTCCATTCACTTCGCACAGTGAATTGAAGTGTTGGAACAGACTGCTTCTCTTTCAGAGAAACGCATGTGAGTTTCTGGTGAATGCTTGTAAGTAGCTTAAGGCACTTTCAACGGAAGGTGATTTTCTCTGAAAGGACAGCATTTAGAAAGTGAAGTAACACTCCATTCACTTCGCACAGTGAATTGAAGTGCTGGAACAGACTGCTTCTCTTTCAGAGAAACGCATGTGAGTTTCTTCCTAATGCTTGCAAGTAGCTTAGGGCACTTTGAAAGGAAAGTGATTTTCTCTGAAAGGACATAATTTAGAAAGTGAAGCAACACTCCATTCACTTCGCACAGTGAATTGAAGTGTTGGAACAGACTGCTTTTCTTTCAGAGAAACGCATATGAGTTTCTGTTGAATGCTTGTAAGTAGCTTAAGGCACTTTCAAAGGAAAGTGATGTTCTCTGAAAGGACAGCATTTAGAAAGTGAAGCAACACTCCATTCACTTCGCACATTGAATTGAAGTGTTGGAACAGACTGCATCTCTTTCAGAGAAACGCATGTGAGTTTCTGTTGAATGCTTGTAAGTAGCTTAAGAAACTTTTAAAGGAGAGTGATTTTCTCTGAAAGGACAGCATTTAGAAAGTGAGGCAACACTCCATTCACTTCACACAGTGAATTGAAGTGTTGGAACATACTGCTTCTCTTTCAGAGAAACGCATGTGAGTTTCTTCCTAATGCTTGCAAGTAGCTTAAGGCTCTTTCAAGGGAAAGTGATTTTCTCTGAAAGGACAGCATTTAGAAAGTGAAGCAACACTCCATTCACTTCGCACAGTGAATTGAAGTGTTGGAACAGACTGCTTCTCTTTCAGAGAAACGCATGTGAGTTTCTGGTGAATGCTTGTAAGTAGCTTAAGGCACTTTCATAGGAAAGTGATTTTCTCTGAAAGGACAGCATTTTGAAAGTGAAGCAACACTCCATTCACTTCGCACAGTGAATTGAAGTGTTGGAACAGACTGCTTCTCTTTCAGAGAAACGCATGTGAGTTTCTTCCTAATGCTTGCAAGTAGCTTAAGGCTCTTTCAAAGGAAAGTGATTTTCTCTGAAATGACAGCATTTAGAAAGTGAAGCAACACTCCATTCACTTCACACAGTGAATTGAATTGTTGGAACAGACTGCTTCTCTTTCAGAGAAACGCATGTGAGTTTCTGGTGAATGCTTGTAAGTAGCTTAAGGCACTTTCAAAGGAAAGTGATTTTCTCTGAAAGGACAGCATTTAGAAAGTGAAGCAACACTCCATTCCCTTCGTGCAGTGAATTGTAGTGTTGGAACAGAGTGCTTCTCTTTCATAGAAACGCATTAGTGTTTCTTGTGAATGCTTGCAAGTAGCTTAAGGCACTTTCAAAGGAAAGTGATTTTCTCTGAAAGGACAGCATTTAGAAAGTGAAGCAACACTCCATTCACTTCGCACAGAGAATTGAAGTGTTGGAACCGATTCCTTCTCTTTCAGAGAAATGCATGTGAGTTTCTGTTGAATGCTTGTAAGTAGCTTAAGGCACATTCAAAGGAAAGGGATTTTCTCTGAAAGGACAGCATTTAGAAACTGAAGCAACACTCCATTCACTTCGCACAGTGAATTGAAGTGTTGGAACAGACTGCTTCTCTTTCAGAGAAACGCATGTGAGTTTTTTGTGAATGCTTGAAAGTAGTTTAAGGCACTTTCCATGGAAAGTGATTTTCTCTGAAAGGACAGCATTTAGAAAGTGAGGCAACACTCCATTCACTTCGCACAGTGAATTGAAGTGTTGGAACAGACTGCTTCTCTTTCAGAGAAACACATGTGAGTTTCTTCCTAATGCTTGCAAGTAGCTTAAGGCACTACCAAAGGAAAGTGATTATCTCTGAAAGGACAGCATTTAGAAAGTGAAGCAACACTCCATTCACTTCGCACAGTGAATTGAAGTGTTGGAACAGACTGCTTCTCTTTCAGAGAAACGCATGTGAGTTTCTTCCTAATGCTTGCAAGTAGCTTAGGGCACTTTGAAAGGAAAGTGATTTTCTATGAAAGGACAGCATTTAGAAAGTGAAGCAACACTCCATTCACTTCGCACAGTGAATTGAAGTGTTGGAACAGACTGCTTCTCTTTCAGAGAAATGCATGTGAGTTTCTGTTGAATGCTTGTAAGTAGCTTAAAGCACTTTCAAAGGAAAGTGATTTTCTCTGACAGGACAGCATTTAGAAAGTGAAGCAACACTCCATTCACTTCGCACATTGAATTGAAGTGTTGGAACAGACTGCATCTCTTTCAGAGAAACGCATGTGAGTTTTTCTTGAATGCTTGTAAGTAGCTTAAGAAACTTTCAAAGGAGAGTGATTTTCTCTGAAAGGACAGCATTTAGAAAGTGAAGCAACACTCCATTCACTTCGCACATTGAATTGAAGTGTTGGAACAGACTGCATCTCTTTCAGAGAAATGCACGTGAGTTTCTGTTGAATGCTTGTAAGTAGATCAAGGCTCTTTCAAAGGAAAGTGATTTTCTCTGAAAGGACAGGATTTAGAAAGTAAAGCAACACTCCATTCCCTTCGCGCAATGAATTGAAGTGTTGGAACAGACTGCTTCTCTTTCATAGAAACGCATTAGTGTTTCTTGTGAATGCTTGCAAGTAGCTTAAGGCACTTTCAAAGGAAAGTGATTTTCTCTGAAAGGACAGCATTTAGAAAGTGAAGCAACACTCCATTCACTTCGCACAGAGAATTGAAGTGTTGGAACCGATTCCTTCTCTTTCAGAGAAATGCATGTGAGTTTCTGTTGAATGCTTGTAAGTAGCTTAAGGCACATTAAAAGGAAAGGGATTTTCTCTGAAAGGACAGCATTTAGAAAGTGAAGCAACACTCCATTCACTTCGCACAGTGAATTGAAGTGTTGGAACAGACTGCTTCTCTTTCAGAGAAACGCATGTGAGTTTTTTGTGAATGCTTGAAAGTAGTTTAAGGCACTTTCAAGGGAAAGTGATTTTCTCTGAAAGGACAGCATTTAGAAAGTGAGGCAACACTCCATTCACTTCGCACAGTGAATTGAAGTGTTGGAACAGACTGCTTCTCTTTCAGAAAAACACATGTGAGTTTCTTCCTAATGCTTGCAAGTAACTTAAGGCACTATCAAAGGAAAGTGATTATCTCTGAAAGGACAGCATTTAGAAAGTGAAGCAACACTCCATTCACTTCGCACAGTGAATTGAAGTGTTGGAACAGACTGCTTCTCTTTCAGAGAAACGCATGTGAGTTTCTTCCTAATGCTTGCAAGTAGCTTAAGGCACTATCAAAGGAAAGTGATTTTCTCTGAAAGGACAGCATTTAGAAAGTGAAGCAACACTCCATTCACTTCGCACAGTGAATTGAAGTGTTGGAACAGACTGCTTCTCTTTCAGAGAAACGCATGTGAGTTTCTGGTGAAGTCTTGCAAGTAGCTTAAGGCAATTTCAAAGGAACGTAATTTTCTCTGAAAGGACAGCATTTAGAAAGTGAAGCAACACTCCATTCACTTCGCACAGTGAATTGAAGTGTTGGAAGAGAAGGCTTCTCTTTCAGAGAAATGCATGTGAATTTCTTGTGAATGCTTGCAAGTTGCTTAAGGCACTTTCAAAGGAAAGTGTTTTTCTCTGAAAGGACAGCATTTAGAAAGTGAAGCAACACTCCATTCACTTCGCACAGTGAAATGAAGTGTTGGAACAGACTGCTTCTATTTCAGAGAAACGCATGTGAGTTTCTTCCTAATGCTTGCAAGTAGCTTAAGGCACTTTCAAAGGAAAATGATTTTCTTTGAAAGGACAGCATTTAGAAAGAGAAGCAACACTCCATTCACTTCGCACAGTGAATTGAAGTGTTGGAACAGACTGCTTTTCTTTCAGAGAAACGCATATGAGTTTCTGTTGAATGCTTGTAAGTAGCTTAAGGCACTTTCAAAGGAAAGTGATTTTCTCTGAAAGGACAGCATTTAGAAAGTGAAGCAACACTCCATTCACTTCGCACATTGAATTGAAGTGTTGGAACAGACTGCATCTCTTTCAGAGAAACGCATGTGAGTTTTTGTTGAATGCTTGTAAGTAGCTTAAGAAACTTTTAAAGGAGAGTGATTTTCTCTGAAAGGACAGCATTTAGAAAGTGAGGCAACACTCCATTCACTTCACACAGTGAATTGAAGTGTTGGAACAGACTGCTTCTCTTTCAGAGAAACGCATGTGAGTTTCTTCCTAATGCTTGCAAGTAGCTTAAGGCTCTTTCAAGGGAAAGTGATTTTCTCTGAAAGGACAGGATTTAGAAAGTGAAGCAACACTCCATTCACTTCGCACAGTGAATTGAAGTGTTGGAACAGACTGCTTCTCTTTCAGAGAAACGCATGTGAGTTTCTGGTGAATGCTTGTAAGTAGCTTAAGGCACTTTCATAGGAAAGTGATTTTCTCTGAAAGGACAGCATTTTCAAAGTGAAGCAACACTCCATTCACTTCGCACAGTGAATTGAAGTGTTGGAACAGACTGCTTCTCTTTCAGAGAAACGCATGTGAGTTTCTTCCTAATGCTTGCAAGTAGCTTAAGGCTCTTTCAAAGGAAAGTGATTTTCTCTGAAATGACAGCATTTAGAAAGTGAAGCAACACTCCATTCACTTCGCACAGTGAATTGAATTGTTGGAACAGACTGCTTCTCTTTCAGAGAAACGCATGTGAGTTTCTGGTGAATGCTTGTAAGTAGCTTAAGGCACTTTCAAAGGAAAGTGATTTTCTCTGAAAGGACAGCATTTAGAAAGTGAAGCAACACTCCATTCCCTTCGTGCAGTGAATTGAAGTGTTGGAACAGAGTGCTTCTCTTTCATAGAAACGCATTAGTGTTTCTTGTGAATGCTTGCAAGTTGCTTAAGGCACTTTCAAAAGAAAGTGATTTTCTCTGAAAGGACAGCATTTAGAAAGTGAAGCAACACTCCATTCACTTCGCACAGTGAAATGAAGTGTTGGAACAGACTGCTTCTCTTTCAGAGAAACGCATGTGAGTTTCTGTTGAATGCTTGTAAGTAGCTTAAGGCACTATCAAAGGAAAGTGATTATCTCTGAAAGGACAGCATTTAGAAAGTGAAGCAACACTCCATTCACTTCGCACAGTGAATTGAAGTGTTGGAACAGACTGCTTCTCTTTCAGAGAAACGCATGTGAGTTTCTTCCTAATGCTTGCAAGTAGCTTAAGGCACTATCAAAGGAAAGTGATTTTCTCTGAAAGGACAGCATTTAGAAAGTGAAGCAACACTCCATTCACTTCGCACAGTGAATTGAAGTGTTGGAACAGACTGCTTCTCTTTCAGAGAAACGCATGTGAGTTTCTGGTGAAGTCTTGCAAGTAGCTTAAGGCAATTTCAAAGGAACGTAATTTTCTCTGAAAGGACAGCATTTAGAAAGTGAAGCAACACTCCATTCACTTCGCACAGTGAATTGAAGTGTTGGAAGAGAAGGCTTCTCTTTCAGAGAAATGCATGTGAATTTCTTGTGAATGCTTGAAAGTTGCTTAAGGCACTTTCAAACAAAAGTGATTTTCTCTGAAAGGACAGCATTTAGAAAGTGAAGCAACACTCCATTCACTTCGCACAGTGAAATGAAGTGTTGGAACAGACTGCTTCTATTTCAGAGAAACGCATGTGAGTTTCTTCCTAATGCTTGCAAGTAGCTTAAGGCACTTTCAAAGGAAAATGATTTTCTTTGAAAGGACAGCATTTAGAAAGAGAAGCAACACTCCATTCACTTCGCACAGTGAATTGAAGTGTTGGAACAGACTGCTTTTCTTTCAGAGAAACACATATGAGTTTCTGTTGAATGCTTGTAAGTAGCTTAAGGCACTTTCAAAGGAAAGTGATTTTCTCTGAAAGGACAGCATTTAGAAAGTGAAGCAACACTCCATTCACTTCGCACATTGAATTGAAGTGTTGGAACAGACTGCATCTCTTTCAGAGAAACGCATGTGAGTTTTTGTTGAATGCTTGTAAGTAGCTTAAGAAACTTTTAAAGGAGAGTGATTTTCTCTGAAAGGACAGCATTTAGAAAGTGAGGCAACACTCCATTCACTTCACACAGTGAATTGAAGTGTTGGAACAGACTGCTTCTCTTTCAGAGAAACGCATGTGAGTTTCTTCCTAATGCTTGCAAGTAGCTTAAGGCTCTTTCAAGGGAAAGTGATTTTCTCTGAAAGGACAGGATTTAGAAAGTGAAGCAACACTCCATTCACTTCGCACAGTGAATTGAAGTGTTGGAACAGACTGCTTCTCTTTCAGAGAAACGCATGTGAGTTTCTGGTGAATGCTTGTAAGTAGCTTAAGGCACTTTCATAGGAAAGTGATTTTCTCTGAAAGGACAGCATTTTCAAAGTGAAGCAACACTCCATTCACTTCGCACAGTGAATTGAAGTGTTGGAACAGACTGCTTCTCTTTCAGAGAAACGCATGTGAGTTTCTTCCTAATGCTTGCAAGTAGCTTAAGGCTCTTTCAAAGGAAAGTGATTTTCTCTGAAATGACAGCATTTAGAAAGTGAAGCAACACTCCATTCACTTCGCACAGTGAATTGAATTGTTGGAACAGACTGCTTCTCTTTCAGAGAAACGCATGTGAGTTTCTGGTGAATGCTTGTAAGTAGCTTAAGGCACTTTCAAAGGAAAGTGATTTTCTCTGAAAGGACAGCATTTAGAAAGTGAAGCAACACTCCATTCCCTTCGTGCAGTGAATTGAAGTGTTGGAACAGAGTGCTTCTCTTTCATAGAAACGCATTAGTGTTTCTTGTGAATGCTTGCAAGTTGCTTAAGGCACTTTCAAAAGAAAGTGATTTTCTCTGAAAGGACAGCATTTAGAAAGTGAAGCAACACTCCATTCACTTCGCACAGTGAAATGAAGTGTTGGAACAGACTGCTTCTCTTTCAGAGAAACGCATGTGAGTTTCTGTTGAATGCTTGTAAGTAGCTTAAGGCACTTTCAAAGGAAAGTGATTTTCTCTGAAAGGACAGCATTTAGAAAGTGAAGCAACACTCCATTCACTTCGCACAGTGAATTGAAGTGCTGGAACAGAGTGCTTCTCTTTCAGAGAAACGCATGTGAGTTTCTTCCTAATGCTTGCAAGTAGCTTAAGGCACTTTCAAAGGAAAGTGATTTTCTCTGAAAGGACAAAATTTAGAAAGTGAAGCAACACTCCATTCACTTCGCACAGTGAATTGAAGTGTTGGAACAGACTGCTTCTATTTCAGAGAAACGCATGTGTGTTTCCTGTGAATGCTTGAAAGTAGCTTAAGGCACTTTCAAAGGAAAGTGATTTTCTCTGAAAGGACAGCATTTAGAAAGTGAAGTAACATTCCATTCACTTTGCACAGTGAATTGAAATGTTGGAACAGACTGCTTCTCTTTTTTGAGAAATGCATGTTAGTTTCTGTTGAATGCTTGTAAGTAGCTCAAGGCTCTTTCAAAGGAAAGTGATTTTCTCTGAAAGGACAGCATTTAGAAAGTAAAGCAACACTCCATTCCCTTCGTGCAATGAATTGAATTGTAGGAACAGACTGCTTCTCTTTCAGAGAAATGCATGTGAGTTTCTGTTGAATGCTTGCAAGTAGCTTAAGGCACTTTCAAAGGAAAGTGATTTTCTCTGAAAGGACAGCATTTAGAAAGTGAAGCAACACTCCATTCACTTCGCACAGAGAATTGAAGTGTTGGAACAGACTGCTTCTCTTTCAGAGAAATGCATGTGAGTTTCTGTTGAATGCTTGTAAGTAGCTTAAGGCACATTCAAAGGAAAGGGATTTTCTCTGAAAGGACAGCATTTAGAAAGTGAAGCAACACTCCATTCTCTTCGCACAGTGAATTGAAGTGTTGGAACAGACTGCTTCTCTTTCAGAGAAACACATGTGAGTTTCTTCCTAATGCTTGCAAGTAGCTTAAGGCACTATCAAAGGAAAGTGATTATCTCTGAAAGTACAGCATTTAGAAAGTGAAGCAACACTCCATTCACTTCGCACAGTGAATTGAAGTGTTGGAACAGACTGCTTCTCTTTCAGAGAAACGCATGTGAGTTTCTTCCTAATGCTTGCAGGTAGCTTAAGGCACTATCAAAGGAAAGTGATTTTCTATGAAAGGACAGCATTTAGAAAGTGAAGCAACACTCCATTCACTTCGCACAGTGAATTGAAGTGTTGGAACAGACTGCTTCTCTTTCAGAGAAACGCATGTGAGTTTCTGGTGAAGGCTTGTAAGTAGCTTAAGGCAATTTCAAAGGAACGTAATTTTCTCTGAAAGGACAGCATTTAGAAAGTGAAGCAACACTCCATTCACTTCGCACAGTGAAATGAAGTGTTGGAAGAGAAGGCTTCTCTTTCAGAGAAATGCATGTGAATTTCTTGTGAATGCTTGAAAGTTGCTTAAGGCACTTTCAAACAAAAGTGATTTTCTCTGAAAGGACAGCATTTAGAAAGTGAAGCAACACTCCATTCACTTCGCACAGTGAATTGAAGTGTTGGAACAGACTGCTTCTATTTCAGAGAAACGCATGTGAGTTTCTTCCTAATGCTTGCAAGTAGCTTAAGGCACTTTCAAAGGAAAATGATTTTCTTTGAAAGGACAGCATTTAGAAAGAGAAGCAACACTCCATTCACTTCGCACAGTGAATTGAAGTGTTGGAACAGACTGCTTTTCTTTCAGAGAAACGCATATGAGTTTCTGGTGAATGCTTGTAAGTAGCTTAAGGCACTTTCAAAGGAAAGTGATTTTCTCTGAAAGGACAGCATTTAGAAAGTGAAGCAACACTCCATTCACTTCGCACATTGAATTGAAGTGTTGGAACAGACTGCATCTCTTTCAGAGAAACGCATGTGAGTTTCTTCCTAATGCTTGCAGGTAGCTTAAGGCACTATCAAAGGAAAGTGATTTTCTATGAAAGGACAGCATTTCGAAAGTGAAGCAACACTCCATTCACTTCGCACAGTGAATTGAAGTGTTGGAACAGACTGCTTCTCTTTCAGAGAAACGCATGTGAGTTTCTGGTGAAGGCTTGTAAGTAGCTTAAGGCAATTTCAAAGGAACGTAATTTTCTCTGAAAGGACAGCATTTAGAAAGTGAAGCAACACTCCATTCACTTCGCACAGTGAAATGAAGTGTTGGAAGAGAAGGCTTCTCTTTCAGAGAAATGCATGTGAATTTCTTGTGAATGCTTGAAAGTTGCTTAAGGCACTTTCAAACAAAAGTGATTTTCTCTGAAAGGACAGCATTTAGAAAGTGAAGCAACACTCCATTCACTTCGCACAGTGAATTGAAGTGTTGGAACAGACTGCTTCTATTTCAGAGAAACGCATGTGAGTTTCTTCCTAATGCTTGCAAGTAGCTTAAGGCACTTTCAAAGGAAAATGATTTTCTTTGAAAGGACAGCATTTAGAAAGAGAAGCAACACTCCATTCACTTCGCACAGTGAATTGAAGTGTTGGAACAGACTGCTTTTCTTTCAGAGAAACGCATATGAGTTTCTGGTGAATGCTTGTAAGTAGCTTAAGGCACTTTCAAAGGAAAGTGATTTTCTCTGAAAGGACAGCATTTAGAAAGTGAAGCAACACTCCATTCACTTCGCACATTGAATTGAAGTGTTGGAACAGACTGCATCTCTTTCAGAGAAACGCATGTGAGTTTCTGTTGAATGCTTGTAAATAGCTTAAGAAACTTTTAAAGGAGAGTGATTTTCTCTGAAAGGACAGCATTTAGAAAGTGAGGCAACACTCCATTCACTTCACACAGTGAATTGAAGTGTTGGAACAGACTGCTTCTCTTTCAGAGAAACGCATGTGAGTTTCTTCCTAATGCTTGCAAGTAATTTAAGGCTCTTTCAAGGGAAAGTGATTTTCTCTGAAAGGACAGCATTTAGAAAGTGAAGCAACACTCCATTCACTTCGCACAGTGAATTGAAGTGTTGGAACAGACTGCTTCTCTTTCAGAGAAACGCATGTGAGTTTCTGGTGAATGCTTGTAAGTAGCTTAAGGCACTTTCATAGGAAAGTGATTTTCTCTGAAAGGACAGCATTTTGAAAGTGAAGCAACACTCCATTCACTTCGCACAGTGAATTGAAGTGTTGGAACAGACTGCTTCTCTTTCAGAGAAACGCATGTGAGTTTCTTCCTAATGCTTGCAAGTAGCTTAAGGCTCTTTCAAAGGAAAGTGATTTTCTCTGAAATGACAGCATTTAGAAAGTGAAGCAACACTCCATTCACTTCGCACAGTGAATTGAATTGTTGGAACAGACTGCTTCTCTTTCAGAGAAACGCATGTGAGTTTCTGGTGAATGCTTGTAAGTAGCTTAAGGCACTTTCAAAGGAAAGTGATTTTCTCTGAAAGGACAGCATTTAGAAAGTGAAGCAACACTCCATTCCCTTCGTGCAGTGAATTGAAGTGTTGGAACAGAGTGCTTCTCTTTCATAGAAACGCATTAGTGTTTCTTGTGAATGCTTGCAAGTTGCTTAAGGCACTTTCAAAAGAAAGTGATTTTCTCTGAAAGGACAGCATTTAGAAAGTGAAGCAACACTCCATTCACTTCGCACAGTGAAATGAAGTGTTGGAACAGACTGCTTCTCTTTCAGAGAAACGCATGTGAGTTTCTGTTGAATGCTTGCAAGTAGCTTAAGGCACTTTCAAAGGAAAGTGATTTTCTCTGAAAGGACAAAATTTAGAAAGTGAAGCAACACTCCATTCACTTCGCACAGTGAATTGAAGTGTTGGAACAGACTGCTTCTATTTCAGAGAAACGCATGTGTGTTTCCTATTAATGCTTGAAAGTAGCTTAAGGCACTTTCAAAGGAAAGTGATTTTCTCTGAAAGGACAGCATTTAGAAAGTGAAGTAACATTCCATTCACTTTGCACAGTGAATTGAAGTGTTGGAACAGACTGCTTCTCTTTTAGAGAAATGCATGTGAGTTTCTGTTGAATGCTTGTAAGTAGCTCAAGGCTCTTTCAAAGGAAAGTGATTTTCTCTGAAAGGACAGCATTTAGAAAGTAAAGCAACACTCCATTCCCTTCGTGCAATGAATTGAAGTGTAGGAACAGACTGCTTCTCTTTCAGAGAAACACATGTGAGTTTCTTCCTAATGCTTGCAAGTAGCTTAAGGCACTATCAAAGGAAAGTGATTATCTCTGAAAGGACAGCATTTCGAAAGTGAAGCAACACTCCATTCACTTCGCACAGTGAATTGAAGTGTTGGAACAGACTGCTTCTCTTTCAGAGAAACGCATGTGAGTTTCTGGTGAAGGCTTGTAAGTAGCTTAAGGCAATTTCAAAGGAACGTAATTTTCTCTGAAAGGACAGCATTTAGAAAGTGAAGCAACACTCCATTCACTTCGCACAGTGAAATGAAGTGTTGGAAGAGAAGGCTTCTCTTTCAGAGAAATGCATGTGAATTTCTTGTGAATGCTTGAAAGTTGCTTAAGGCACTTTCAAACAAAAGTGATTTTCTCTGAAAGGACAGCATTTAGAAAGTGAAGCAACACTCCATTCACTTCGCACAGTGAAATGAAGTGTTGGAACAGACTGCTTCTATTTCAGAGAAACGCATGTGAGTTTCTTCCTAATGCTTGCAAGTAGCTTAAGGCACTTTCAAAGGAAAATGATTTTCTTTGAAAGGACAGCATTTAGAAAGAGAAGCAACACTCCATTCACTTCGCACAGTGAATTGAAGTGTTGGAACAGACTGCTTTTCTTTCAGAGAAACACATATGAGTTTCTGTTGAATGCTTGTAAGTAGCTTAAGGCACTTTCAAAGGAAAGTGATTTTCTCTGAAAGGACAGCATTTAGAAAGTGAAGCAACACTCCATTCACTTCGCACATTGAATTGAAGTGTTGGAACAGACTGCATCTCTTTCAGAGAAACGCATGTGAGTTTTTGTTGAATGCTTGTAAGTAGCTTAAGAAACTTTTAAAGGAGAGTGATTTTCTCTGAAAGGACAGCATTTAGAAAGTGAGGCAACACTCCATTCACTTCACACAGTGAATTGAAGTGTTGGAACAGACTGCTTCTCTTTCAGAGAAACGCATGTGAGTTTCTTCCTAATGCTTGCAAGTAGCTTAAGGCTCTTTCAAGGGAAAGTGATTTTCTCTGAAAGGACAGGATTTAGAAAGTGAAGCAACACTCCATTCACTTCGCACAGTGAATTGAAGTGTTGGAACAGACTGCTTCTCTTTCAGAGAAACGCATGTGAGTTTCTGGTGAATGCTTGTAAGTAGCTTAAGGCACTTTCATAGGAAAGTGATTTTCTCTGAAAGGACAGCATTTTCAAAGTGAAGCAACACTCCATTCACTTCGCACAGTGAATTGAAGTGTTGGAACAGACTGCTTCTCTTTCAGAGAAACGCATGTGAGTTTCTTCCTAATGCTTGCAAGTAGCTTAAGGCTCTTTCAAAGGAAAGTGATTTTCTCTGAAATGACAGCATTTAGAAAGTGAAGCAACACTCCATTCACTTCGCACAGTGAATTGAATTGTTGGAACAGACTGCTTCTCTTTCAGAGAAACGCATGTGAGTTTCTGGTGAATGCTTGTAAGTAGCTTAAGGCACTTTCAAAGGAAAGTGATTTTCTCTGAAAGGACAGCATTTAGAAAGTGAAGCAACACTCCATTCCCTTCGTGCAGTGAATTGAAGTGTTGGAACAGAGTGCTTCTCTTTCATAGAAACGCATTAGTGTTTCTTGTGAATGCTTGCAAGTTGCTTAAGGCACTTTCAAAAGAAAGTGATTTTCTCTGAAAGGACAGCATTTAGAAAGTGAAGCAACACTCCATTTACTTCGCACAGTGAAATGAAGTGTTGGAACAGACTGCTTCTCTTTCAGAGAAACGCATGTGAGTTTCTGTTGAATGCTTGTAAGTAGCTTAAGGCACTTTCAAAGGAAAGTGATTTTCTCTGAAAGGACAGCATTTAGAAAGTGAAGCAACACTCCATTCACTTCGCACAGTGAATTGAAGTGCTGGAACAGAGTGCTTCTCTTTCAGAGAAACGCATGTGAGTTTCTTCCTAATGCTTGCAAGTAGCTTAAGGCACTTTCAAAGGAAAGTGATTTTCTCTGAAAGGACAAAATTTAGAAAGTGAAGCAACACTCCATTCACTTCGCACAGTGAATTGAAGTGTTGGAACAGACTGCTTCTATTTCAGAGAAACGCATGTGTGTTTCCTGTGAATGCTTGAAAGTAGCTTAAGGCACTTTCAAAGGAAAGTGATTTTCTCTGAAAGGACAGCATTTAGAAAGTGAAGTAACATTCCATTCACTTTGCACAGTGAATTGAAATGTTGGAACAGACTGCTTCTCTTTTTTGAGAAATGCATGTTAGTTTCTGTTGAATGCTTGTAAGTAGCTCAAGGCTCTTTCAAAGGAAAGTGATTTTCTCTGAAAGGACAGCATTTAGAAAGTAAAGCAACACTCCATTCCCTTCGTGCAATGAATTGAATTGTAGGAACAGACTGCTTCTCTTTCAGAGAAATGCATGTGAGTTTCTGTTGAATGCTTGCAAGTAGCTTAAGGCACTTTCAAAGGAAAGTGATTTTCTCTGAAAGGACAGCATTTAGAAAGTGAAGCAACACTCCATTCACTTCGCACAGAGAATTGAAGTGTTGTAACAGACTGCTTCTCTTTCAGAGAAATGCATGTGAGTTTCTGTTGAATGCTTGTAAGTAGCTTAAGGCACATTCAAAGGAAAGGGATTTTCTCTGAAAGGACAGCATTTAGAAAGTGAAGCAACACTCCATTCTCTTCGCACAGTGAATTGAAGTGTTGGAACAGACTGCTTCTCTTTCAGAGAAACACATGTGAGTTTCTTCCTAATGCTTGCAAGTAGCTTAAGGCACTATCAAAGGAAAGTGATTATCTCTGAAAGTACAGCATTTAGAAAGTGAAGCAACACTCCATTCACTTCGCACAGTGAATTGAAGTGTTGGAACAGACTGCTTCTCTTTCAGAGAAACGCATGTGAGTTTCTTCCTAATGCTTGCAGGTAGCTTAAGGCACTATCAAAGGAAAGTGATTTTCTATGAAAGGACAGCATTTAGAAAGTGAAGCAACACTCCATTCACTTCGCACAGTGAATTGAAGTGTTGGAACAGACTGCTTCTCTTTCAGAGAAACGCATGTGAGTTTCTGGTGAAGGCTTGTAAGTAGCTTAAGGCAATTTCAAAGGAACGTAATTTTCTCTGAAAGGACAGCATTTAGAAAGTGAAGCAACACTCCATTCACTTCGCACAGTGAAATGAAGTGTTGGAAGAGAAGGCTTCTCTTTCAGAGAAATGCATGTGAATTTCTTGTGAATGCTTGAAAGTTGCTTAAGGCACTTTCAAACAAAAGTGATTTTCTCTGAAAGGACAGCATTTAGAAAGTGAAGCAACACTCCATTCACTTCGCACAGTGAATTGAAGTGTTGGAACAGACTGCTTCTATTTCAGAGAAACGCATGTGAGTTTCTTCCTAATGCTTGCAAGTAGCTTAAGGCACTTTCAAAGGAAAATGATTTTCTTTGAAAGGACAGCATTTAGAAAGAGAAGCAACACTCCATTCACTTCGCACAGTGAATTGAAGTGTTGGAACAGACTGCTTTTCTTTCAGAGAAACGCATATGAGTTTCTGGTGAATGCTTGTAAGTAGCTTAAGGCACTTTCAAAGGAAAGTGATTTTCTCTGAAAGGACAGCATTTAGAAAGTGAAGCAACACTCCATTCACTTCGCACATTGAATTGAAGTGTTGGAACAGACTGCATCTCTTTCAGAGAAACGCATGTGAGTTTCTTCCTAATGCTTGCAGGTAGCTTAAGGCACTATCAAAGGAAAGTGATTTTCTATGAAAGGACAGCATTTCGAAAGTGAAGCAACACTCCATTCACTTCGCACAGTGAATTGAAGTGTTGGAACAGACTGCTTCTCTTTCAGAGAAACGCATGTGAGTTTCTGGTGAAGGCTTGTAAGTAGCTTAAGGCAATTTCAAAGGAACGTAATTTTCTCTGAAAGGACAGCATTTAGAAAGTGAAGCAACACTCCATTCACTTCGCACAGTGAAATGAAGTGTTGGAAGAGAAGGCTTCTCTTTCAGAGAAATGCATGTGAATTTCTTGTGAATGCTTGAAAGTTGCTTAAGGCACTTTCAAACAAAAGTGATTTTCTCTGAAAGGACAGCATTTAGAAAGTGAAGCAACACTCCATTCACTTCGCACAGTGAATTGAAGTGTTGGAACAGACTGCTTCTATTTCAGAGAAACGCATGTGAGTTTCTTCCTAATGCTTGCAAGTAGCTTAAGGCACTTTCAAAGGAAAATGATTTTCTTTGAAAGGACAGCATTTAGAAAGAGAAGCAACACTCCATTCACTTCGCACAGTGAATTGAAGTGTTGGAACAGACTGCTTTTCTTTCAGAGAAACGCATATGAGTTTCTGGTGAATGCTTGTAAGTAGCTTAAGGCACTTTCAAAGGAAAGTGATTTTCTCTGAAAGGACAGCATTTAGAAAGTGAAGCAACACTCCATTCACTTCGCACATTGAATTGAAGTGTTGGAACAGACTGCATCTCTTTCAGAGAAACGCATGTGAGTTTCTGTTGAATGCTTGTAAATAGCTTAAGAAACTTTTAAAGGAGAGTGATTTTCTCTGAAAGGACAGCATTTAGAAAGTGAGGCAACACTCCATTCACTTCACACAGTGAATTGAAGTGTTGGAACAGACTGCTTCTCTTTCAGAGAAACGCATGTGAGTTTCTTCCTAATGCTTGCAAGTAATTTAAGGCTCTTTCAAGGGAAAGTGATTTTCTCTGAAAGGACAGCATTTAGAAAGTGAAGCAACACTCCATTCACTTCGCACAGAGAATTGAAGTGTTGGAACAGACTGCTTCTCTTTCAGAGAAATGCATGTGAGTTTCTGTTGAATGCTTGTAAGTAGCTTAAGGCACATTCAAAGGAAAGGGATTTTCTCTGAAAGGACAGCATTTAGAAAGTGAAGCAACACTCCATTCACTTCGCACAGTGAAATGAAGTGTTGGAACAGACTGCTTCTCTTTCAGAGAAACGCATGTGAGTTTCTGTTGAATGCTTGTAAGTAGCTTAAGGCACTTTCAAAGGAAAGTGATTTTCTCTGAAAGGACAGCATTTAGAAAGTGAAGCAACACTCCATTCACTTCGCACAGTGAATTGAAGTGCTGGAACAGAGTGCTTCTCTTTCAGAGAAACGCATGTGAGTTTCTTCCTAATGCTTGCAAGTAGCTTAAGGCACTTTCAAAGGAAAGTGATTTTCTCTGAAAGGACAAAATTTAGAAAGTGAAGCAACACTCCATTCACTTCGCACAGTGAATTGAAGTGTTGGAACAGACTGCTTCTATTTCAGAGAAACGCATGTGTGTTTCCTGTGAATGCTTGAAAGTAGCTTAAGGCACTTTCAAAGGAAAGTGATTTTCTCTGAAAGGACAGCATTTAGAAAGTGAAGTAACATTCCATTCACTTTGCACAGTGAATTGAAATGTTGGAACAGACTGTTTCTCTTTTTTGAGAAATGCATGTTAGTTTCTGTTGAATGCTTGTAAGTAGCTCAAGGCTCTTTCAAAGGAAAGTGATTTTCTCTGAAAGGACAGCATTTAGAAAGTAAAGCAACACTCCATTCCCTTCGTGCAATGAATTGAATTGTAGGAACAGACTGCTTCTCTTTCAGAGAAATGCATGTGAGTTTCTGTTGAATGCTTGCAAGTAGCTTAAGGCACTTTCAAAGGAAAGTGATTTTCTCTGAAAGGACAGCATTTAGAAAGTGAAGCAACACTCCATTCACTTCGCACAGAGAATTGAAGTGTTGGAACAGACTGCTTCTCTTTCAGAGAAATGCATGTGAGTTTCTGTTGAATGCTTGTAAGTAGCTTAAGGCACATTCAAAGGAAAGGGATTTTCTCTGAAAGGACAGCATTTAGAAAGTGAAGCAACACTCCATTCTCTTCGCACAGTGAATTGAAGTGTTGGAACAGACTGCTTCTCTTTCAGAGAAACACATGTGAGTTTCTTCCTAATGCTTGCAAGTAGCTTAAGGCACTATCAAAGGAAAGTGATTATCTCTGAAAGTACAGCATTTAGAAAGTGAAGCAACACTCCATTCACTTCGCACAGTGAATTGAAGTGTTGGAACAGACTGCTTCTCTTTCAGAGAAACGCATGTGAGTTTCTTCCTAATGCTTGCAGGTAGCTTAAGGCACTATCAAAGGAAAGTGATTTTCTATGAAAGGACAGCATTTAGAAAGTGAAGCAACACTCCATTCACTTCGCACAGTGAATTGAAGTGTTGGAACAGACTGCTTCTCTTTCAGAGAAACGCATGTGAGTTTCTGGTGAAGGCTTGTAAGTAGCTTAAGGCAATTTCAAAGGAACGTAATTTTCTCTGAAAGGACAGCATTTAGAAAGTGAAGCAACACTCCATTCACTTCGCACAGTGAAATGAAGTGTTGGAAGAGAAGGCTTCTCTTTCAGAGAAATGCATGTGAATTTCTTGTGAATGCTTGAAAGTTGCTTAAGGCACTTTCAAACAAAAGTGATTTTCTCTGAAAGGACAGCATTTAGAAAGTGAAGCAACACTCCATTCACTTCGCACAGTGAATTGAAGTGTTGGAACAGACTGCTTCTATTTCAGAGAAACGCATGTGAGTTTCTTCCTAATGCTTGCAAGTAGCTTAAGGCACTTTCAAAGGAAAATGATTTTCTTTGAAAGGACAGCATTTAGAAAGAGAAGCAACACTCCATTCACTTCGCACAGTGAATTGAAGTGTTGGAACAGACTGCTTTTCTTTCAGAGAAACGCATATGAGTTTCTGGTGAATGCTTGTAAGTAGCTTAAGGCACTTTCAAAGGAAAGTGATTTTCTCTGAAAGGACAGCATTTAGAAAGTGAAGCAACACTCCATTCACTTCGCACATTGAATTGAAGTGTTGGAACAGACTGCATCTCTTTCAGAGAAACGCATGTGAGTTTCTTCCTAATGCTTGCAGGTAGCTTAAGGCACTATCAAAGGAAAGTGATTTTCTATGAAAGGACAGCATTTCGAAAGTGAAGCAACACTCCATTCACTTCGCACAGTGAATTGAAGTGTTGGAACAGACTGCTTCTCTTTCAGAGAAACGCATGTGAGTTTCTGGTGAAGGCTTGTAAGTAGCTTAAGGCAATTTCAAAGGAACGTAATTTTCTCTGAAAGGACAGCATTTAGAAAGTGAAGCAACACTCCATTCACTTCGCACAGTGAAATGAAGTGTTGGAAGAGAAGGCTTCTCTTTCAGAGAAATGCATGTGAATTTCTTGTGAATGCTTGAAAGTTGCTTAAGGCACTTTCAAACAAAAGTGATTTTCTCTGAAAGGACAGCATTTAGAAAGTGAAGCAACACTCCATTCACTTCGCACAGTGAATTGAAGTGTTGGAACAGACTGCTTCTATTTCAGAGAAACGCATGTGAGTTTCTTCCTAATGCTTGCAAGTAGCTTAAGGCACTTTCAAAGGAAAATGATTTTCTTTGAAAGGACAGCATTTAGAAAGAGAAGCAACACTCCATTCACTTCGCACAGTGAATTGAAGTGTTGGAACAGACTGCTTTTCTTTCAGAGAAACGCATATGAGTTTCTGGTGAATGCTTGTAAGTAGCTTAAGGCACTTTCAAAGGAAAGTGATTTTCTCTGAAAGGACAGCATTTAGAAAGTGAAGCAACACTCCATTCACTTCGCACATTGAATTGAAGTGTTGGAACAGACTGCATCTCTTTCAGAGAAACGCATGTGAGTTTCTGTTGAATGCTTGTAAATAGCTTAAGAAACTTTTAAAGGAGAGTGATTTTCTCTGAAAGGACAGCATTTAGAAAGTGAGGCAACACTCCATTCACTTCACACAGTGAATTGAAGTGTTGGAACAGACTGCTTCTCTTTCAGAGAAACGCATGTGAGTTTCTTCCTAATGCTTGCAAGTAATTTAAGGCTCTTTCAAGGGAAAGTGATTTTCTCTGAAAGGACAGCATTTAGAAAGTGAAGCAACACTCCATTCACTTCGCACAGTGAATTGAAGTGTTGGAACAGACTGCTTCTCTTTCAGAGAAACGCATGTGAGTTTCTGGTGAATGCTTGTAAGTAGCTTAAGGCACTTTCATAGGAAAGTGATTTTCTCTGAAAGGACAGCATTTTGAAAGTGAAGCAACACTCCATTCACTTCGCACAGTGAATTGAAGTGTTGGAACAGACTGCTTCTCTTTCAGAGAAACGCATGTGAGTTTCTTCCTAATGCTTGCAAGTAGCTTAAGGCTCTTTCAAAGGAAAGTGATTTTCTCTGAAATGACAGCATTTAGAAAGTGAAGCAACACTCCATTCACTTCGCACAGTGAATTGAATTGTTGGAACAGACTGCTTCTCTTTCAGAGAAACGCATGTGAGTTTCTGGTGAATGCTTGTAAGTAGCTTAAGGCACTTTCAAAGGAAAGTGATTTTCTCTGAAAGGACAGCATTTAGAAAGTGAAGCAACACTCCATTCCCTTCGTGCAGTGAATTGAAGTGTTGGAACAGAGTGCTTCTCTTTCATAGAAACGCATTAGTGTTTCTTGTGAATGCTTGCAAGTTGCTTAAGGCACTTTCAAAAGAAAGTGATTTTCTCTGAAAGGACAGCATTTAGAAAGTGAAGCAACACTCCATTCACTTCGCACAGTGAAATGAAGTGTTGGAACAGACTGCTTCTCTTTCAGAGAAACGCATGTGAGTTTCTGTTGAATGCTTGCAAGTAGCTTAAGGCACTTTCAAAGGAAAGTGATTTTCTCTGAAAGGACAAAATTTAGAAAGTGAAGCAACACTCCATTCACTTCGCACAGTGAATTGAAGTGTTGGAACAGACTGCTTCTATTTCAGAGAAACGCATGTGTGTTTCCTATTAATGCTTGAAAGTAGCTTAAGGCACTTTCAAAGGAAAGTGATTTTCTCTGAAAGGACAGCATTTAGAAAGTGAAGTAACATTCCATTCACTTTGCACAGTGAATTGAAGTGTTGGAACAGACTGCTTCTCTTTTAGAGAAATGCATGTGAGTTTCTGTTGAATGCTTGTAAGTAGCTCAAGGCTCTTTCAAAGGAAAGTGATTTTCTCTGAAAGGACAGCATTTAGAAAGTAAAGCAACACTCCATTCCCTTCGTGCAATGAATTGAAGTGTAGGAACAGACTGCTTCTCTTTCAGAGAAACACATGTGAGTTTCTTCCTAATGCTTGCAAGTAGCTTAAGGCACTATCAAAGGAAAGTGATTATCTCTGAAAGGACAGCATTTCGAAAGTGAAGCAACACTCCATTCACTTCGCACAGTGAATTGAAGTGTTGGAACAGACTGCTTCTCTTTCAGAGAAACGCATGTGAGTTTCTGGTGAAGGCTTGTAAGTAGCTTAAGGCAATTTCAAAGGAACGTAATTTTCTCTGAAAGGACAGCATTTAGAAAGTGAAGCAACACTCCATTCACTTCGCACAGTGAAATGAAGTGTTGGAAGAGAAGGCTTCTCTTTCAGAGAAATGCATGTGAATTTCTTGTGAATGCTTGAAAGTTGCTTAAGGCACTTTCAAACAAAAGTGATTTTCTCTGAAAGGACAGCATTTAGAAAGTGAAGCAACACTCCATTCACTTCGCACAGTGAATTGAAGTGTTGGAACAGACTGCTTCTATTTCAGAGAAACGCATGTGAGTTTCTTCCTAATGCTTGCAAGTAGCTTAAGGCACTTTCAAAGGAAAATGATTTTCTTTGAAAGGACAGCATTTAGAAAGAGAAGCAACACTCCATTCACTTCGCACAGTGAATTGAAGTGTTGGAACAAACTGCTTTTCTTTCAGAGAAACGCATATGAGTTTCTGGTGAATGCTTGTAAGTAGCTTAAGGCACTTTCAAAGGAAAGTGATTTTCTCTGAAAGGACAGCATTTAGAAAGTGAAGCAACACTCCATTCACTTCGCACATTGAATTGAAGTGTTGGAACAGACTGCATCTCTTTCAGAGAAACGCATGTGAGTTTCTGTTGAATGCTTTTAAATAGCTTAAGAAACTTTTAAAGGAGAGTGATTTTCTCTGAAAGGACAGCATTTAGAAAGTGAGGCAACACTCCATTCACTTCACACAGTGAATTGAAGTGTTGGAACAGACTGCTTCTCTTTCAGAGAAACGCATGTGAGTTTCTTCCTAATGCTTGCAAGTAATTTAAGGCTCTTTCAAGGGAACGTGATTTTCTCTGAAAGGACAGCATTTAGAAAGTGAAGCAACACTCCATTCACTTCGCACAGTGAATTGAAGTGTTGGAGCAGACTGCTTCTCTTTCAGAGAAACGCATGTGAGTTTCTGGTGAATGCTTGTAAGTAGCTTAAGGCACTTTCATAGGAAAGTGATTTTCTCTGAAAGGACAGCATTTTGAAAGTGAAGCAACACTCCATTCACTTCGCACAGTGAATTGAAATGTTGGAACAGACTGCTTCTCTTTCAGAGAAACGCATGTGAGTTTCTTCCTAATGCTTGCAAGTAGCTTAAGGCTCTTTCAAAGGAAAGTGATTTTCTCTGAAATGACAGCATTTAGAAAGTGAAGCAACACTCCATTCACTTCGCACAGTGAATTGAATTGTTGGAACAGACTGCTTCTCTTTCAGAGAAACGCATGTGAGTTTCTGGTGAATGCTTGTAAGTAGCTTAAGGCACTTTCAAAGGAAAGTGATTTTCTCTGAAAGGACAGCATTTAGAAAGTGAAGCAACACTCCATTCCCTTCGTGCAGTGAATTGAAGTGTTGGAACAGAGTGCTTCTCTTTCGTAGAAACGCATTAGTGTTTCTTGTGAATGCTTGCAAGTTGCTTAAGGCACTTTCAAAGGAAAGTGATTTTCTCTGAAAGGACAGCATTTAGAAAGTGAGGCAACACTCCATTCACTTCGCACAGTGAAATGAAGTGTTGGAACAGACTGCTTCTCTTTCAGAGAAACGCATGTGAGTTTCTGTTGAATGCTTGTAAGTAGCTTAAGGCACTTTCAAAGGAAAGTGATTTTCTCTGAAAGGACAGCATTTAGAAAGTGAAGCAACACTCCATTCACTTCGCACAGTGAATTGAAGTGCTGGAACAGAGTGCTTCTCTTTCAGAGAAACGCATGTGAGTTTCTTCCTAATGCTTGCAAGTAGCTTAAGGCACTTTCAAAGGAAAGTGATTTTCTCTGAAAGGACAAAATTTAGAAAGTGAAGCAACACTCCATTCACTTCGCACAGTGAATTTAAGTGTTGGAACAGACTGCTTCTATTTCAGAGAAACGCATGTGTGTTTCCTGTGAATGCTTGAAAGTAGCTTAAGGCACTTTCAAAGGAAAGTGATTTTCTCTGAAAGGACAGCATTTAGAAAGTGAAGTAACATTCCATTCACTTTGCACAGTGAATTGAAGTGTTGGAACAGACTGCTTCTCTTTTAGAGAAATGCATGTGAGTTTCTGTTGAATGCTTGTAAGTAGCTCAAGTCTCTTTCAAAGGAAAGTGATTTTCTCTGAAAGGACAGCATTTAGAAAGTAAAGCAACACTCCATTCCCTTCGTGCAATGAATTGAAGTGTAGGAACAGACTGCTTCTCTTTCAGAGAAATGCATGTGAGTTTCTGTTGAATGCTTGCAAGTAGCTTAAGGCACTTTCAAAGGAAAGTGATTTTCTCTGAAAGGACAGCATTTAGAAAGTGAAGCAACACTCCATTCACTTCGCACAGAGAATTGAAGTGTTGGAACAGACTGCTTCTCTTTCACAGAAATGCATGTGAGTTTCTGTTGAATGCTTGTAAGTAGCTCAAGGCACATTCAAAGGAAAGGGATTTTCTCTGAAAGGACAGCATTTAGAAAGTGAAGCAACACTCCATTCTCTTCGCACAGTGAATTGAAGTGTTGGAACAGACTGCTTCTCTTTCAGAGAAACGCATGTGAGTTTTTTGTGAATGCTTGCAAGTAGCTTAAGGCACTATCAAAGGAACGTGATTTTCTCTGAAAGGACAGCATTTAGAAAGCGAAGCAACACTCCATTCACTTGACACAGTGAATTGAAGTGTTGGAACAGACTGCTTCTCTTTCAGAGAAACGCATGTGAGTTTCTTCCTAATGCTTGCAAGTAGCTTAAGGCACTATCAAAGGAAAGTGATTTTCTCTGAAAGGACAGCATTTAGAAAGTGAAGTAACATTCCATTCACTTCGCACAGTGAATTGAAGTGTTGGAACAGACTGCTTCTCTTTCAGAGAAACGCATGTGTGTTTCCTGTGAATGCTAGAAAGTAGCTTAAGGCACTTTAAAAGGAAAGTGATTTTCTCTGAAAGGACAGCATTTAGAAAGTGAAGTAACATTCCATTCACTTCGCACAGTGAATTGAAGTGTTGTAACTGACTGCTTCTCTTTCAGAGAAATGCATGTGAGTTTCTGTTGAATGCTTGTAAGTAGCTCAAGGCTCTTTCAAAGGAAAGTGATTTTCTCTGAAAGGACAGCATTTAGAAAGTAAAGCTACACTCCATTCCCTTCGCGCAATGAATTGAAGTGTTGGAACAGACTGCTTCTCTTTCATAGAAACGCATTAGTGTTTCTTGTGAATGCTTTCAAGTAGCTTAAGGCACTTTCAAAGGAAAGTGATTTTCTTTGAAAGGACAGCATTTAGAAAGTGAAGCAACACTCCATTCACTTCACACAGAGAATTGAAGTGTTGGAACAGACTGCTTCTCTTTCATAGAAACGCATTAGTGTTTCTTGTGAATGCTTGCAAGTAGCTTAAGGCACTTTCAAATGAAAGTGATTTTCTCTGAAAGGACAGCATTTTGAAAGTGAAGCAACACTCCATTCACTTCGCACAGTGAATTGAAATGTTGGAACAGACTGCTTCTCTTTCAGAGAAACGCATGTGAGTTTCTTCCTAATGCTTGCAAGTAGCTTAAGGCTCTTTCAAAGGAAAGTGATTTTCTCTGAAATGACAGCATTTAGAAAGTGAAGCAACACTCCATTCACTTCGCACAGTGAATTGAATTGTTGGAACAGACTGCTTCTCTTTCAGAGAAACGCATGTGAGTTTCTGGTGAATGCTTGTAAGTAGCTTAAGGCACTTTCAAAGGAAAGTGATTTTCTCTGAAAGGACAGCATTTAGAAAGTGAAGCAACACTCCATTCCCTTCGTGCAGTGAATTGAAGTGTTGGAACAGAGTGCTTCTCTTTCGTAGAAACGCATTAGTGTTTCTTGTGAATGCTTGCAAGTTGCTTAAGGCACTTTCAAAGGAAAGTGATTTTCTCTGAAAGGACAGCATTTAGAAAGTGAGGCAACACTCCATTCACTTCGCACAGTGAAATGAAGTGTTGGAACAGACTGCTTCTCTTTCAGAGAAACGCATGTGAGTTTCTGTTGAATGCTTGTAAGTAGCTTAAGGCACTTTCAAAGGAAAGTGATTTTCTCTGAAAGGACAGCATTTAGAAAGTGAAGCAACACTCCATTCACTTCGCACAGTGAATTGAAGTGCTGGAACAGAGTGCTTCTCTTTCAGAGAAACGCATGTGAGTTTCTTCCTAATGCTTGCAAGTAGCTTAAGGCACTTTCAAAGGAAAGTGATTTTCTCTGAAAGGACAAAATTTAGAAAGTGAAGCAACACTCCATTCACTTCGCACAGTGAATTTAAGTGTTGGAACAGACTGCTTCTATTTCAGAGAAACGCATGTGTGTTTCCTGTGAATGCTTGAAAGTAGCTTAAGGCACTTTCAAAGGAAAGTGATTTTCTCTGAAAGGACAGCATTTAGAAAGTGAAGTAACATTCCATTCACTTTGCACAGTGAATTGAAGTGTTGGAACAGACTGCTTCTCTTTTAGAGAAATGCATGTGAGTTTCTGTTGAATGCTTGTAAGTAGCTCAAGTCTCTTTCAAAGGAAAGTGATTTTCTCTGAAAGGACAGCATTTAGAAAGTAAAGCAACACTCCATTCCCTTCGTGCAATGAATTGAAGTGTAGGAACAGACTGCTTCTCTTTCAGAGAAATGCATGTGAGTTTCTGTTGAATGCTTGCAAGTAGCTTAAGGCACTTTCAAAGGAAAGTGATTTTCTCTGAAAGGACAGCATTTAGAAAGTGAAGCAACACTCCATTCACTTCGCACAGAGAATTGAAGTGTTGGAACAGACTGCTTCTCTTTCACAGAAATGCATGTGAGTTTCTGTTGAATGCTTGTAAGTAGCTCAAGGCACATTCAAAGGAAAGGGATTTTCTCTGAAAGGACAGCATTTAGAAAGTGAAGCAACACTCCATTCTCTTCGCACAGTGAATTGAAGTGTTGGAACAGACTGCTTCTCTTTCAGAGAAACGCATGTGAGTTTTTTGTGAATGCTTGCAAGTAGCTTAAGGCACTATCAAAGGAACGTGATTTTCTCTGAAAGGACAGCATTTAGAAAGCGAAGCAACACTCCATTCACTTGACACAGTGAATTGAAGTGTTGGAACAGACTGCTTCTCTTTCAGAGAAACGCATGTGAGTTTCTTCCTAATGCTTGCAAGTAGCTTAAGGCACTATCAAAGGAAAGTGATTTTCTCTGAAAGGACAGCATTTAGAAAGTGAAGTAACATTCCATTCACTTCGCACAGTGAATTGAAGTGTTGGAACAGACTGCTTCTCTTTCAGAGAAACGCATGTGTGTTTCCTGTGAATGCTAGAAAGTAGCTTAAGGCACTTTAAAAGGAAAGTGATTTTCTCTGAAAGGACAGCATTTAGAAAGTGAAGTAACATTCCATTCACTTCGCACAGTGAATTGAAGTGTTGTAACTGACTGCTTCTCTTTCAGAGAAATGCATGTGAGTTTCTGTTGAATGCTTGTAAGTAGCTCAAGGCTCTTTCAAAGGAAAGTGATTTTCTCTGAAAGGACAGCATTTAGAAAGTAAAGCTACACTCCATTCCCTTCGCGCAATGAATTGAAGTGTTGGAACAGACTGCTTCTCTTTCATAGAAACGCATTAGTGTTTCTTGTGAATGCTTTCAAGTAGCTTAAGGCACTTTCAAAGGAAAGTGATTTTCTTTGAAAGGACAGCATTTAGAAAGTGAAGCAACACTCCATTCACTTCACACAGAGAATTGAAGTGTTGGAACAGATTGCTTCTCTTTCAGAGAAATGCATGTGAGTTTCTGTTGAATGCTTGTAAGTAGCTTAAGGCACATTCAAAGGAAAGAGATTTTCTCTGAAAGGACAGCATTTAGAAAGTGAAGCAACACTCCATTCACTTCGCACAGTGAATTGAAGTGTTGGAACAGACTGCTTCTCTTTCAGAGAAACGCATGTGAGTTTTTTGTGAATGCTTGAAAGTAGTTTAAGGCACTCTCAATGGAAAGTGATTTTCTCTGAAAGGACAGCATTTAGAAAGTGAGGCAACACTCCATTCACTTCGCACAGTGAATTGAAGTGTTGGAACAGACTGCTTCTCTTTCAGAGAAACACATGTGAGTTTCTTCCTAATGCTTGCAAGTAGCTTAAGGCACTATCAAAGGAAAGTGATTATCTCTGAAAGGACAGCATTTAGAAAGTGAAGCAACACTCCATTCACTTCGCACAGTGAATTGAAGTGTTGGAACAGACTGCTTCTCTTTCAGAGAAACGCATGTGAGTTTCTTCCTAATGCTTGCAGGTAGCTTAAGGCACTATCAAAGGAAAGTGATTTTCTATGAAAGGACAGCATTTAGAAAGTGAAGCAACACTCCATTCACTTCGCACAGTGAATTGAAGTGTTGGAACAGACTGCTTCTCTTTCAGAGAAACGCATGTGAGTTTCTGGTGAAGGCTTGTAAGTAGCTTAAGGCAATTTCAAAGGAACGTAATTTTCTCTGAAAGGACAGCATTTAGAAAGTGAAGCAACACTCCATTCACTTCGCACAGTGAATTGATGTGTTGGAAGAGAAGGCTTCTCTTTCAGAGAAATGCATGTGAATTTCTTGTGAATGCTTGAAAGTTGCTTAAGGCACTTTCAAACAAAAGTGATTTTCTCTGAAAGGACAGCATTTAGAAAGTGAAGCAACACTCCATTCACTTCGCACAGTGAATTGAAGTGTTGGAACAGACTGCTTCTATTTCAGAGAAACGCATGTGAGTTTCTTCCTAATGCTTGCAAGTAGCTTAAGACACTTTCAAAGGAAAATGATTTTCTTTGAAAGGACAGCATTTAGAAAGAGAAGCAACACTCCATTCACTTCGCACAGTGAATTGAAGTGTTGGAACAGACTGCTTTTCTTTCAGAGAAACGCATATGAGTTTCTGGTGAATGCTTGTAAGTAGCTTAAGGCACTTTCAAAGGAAAGTGATTTTCTCTGAAAGGATAGCATTTAGAAAGTGAAGCAACACTCCATTCACTTCGCACATTGAATTGAAGTGTTGGAACAGTCTGCATCTCTTTCAGAGAAACGCATGTGAGTTTCTGTTGAATGCTTGTAAGTAGCTTAAGAAACTTTTAAAGGAGAGTGATTTTCTCTGAAAGGACAGCATTTAGAAAGTGAGGCAACACTCCATTCACTTCACACAGTGAATTGAAGTGTTGGAACAGACTGCTTCTCTTTCAGAGAAACGCATGTGAGTTTCTTCCTAATGCTTGCAAGTAGTTTAAGGCTCTTTCAAGGGAAAGTGATTTTCTCTGAAAGGACAGCATTTAGAAAGTGAAGCAACACTCCATTCACTTCGCACAGTGAATTGAAGTGTTGGAACAGACTGCTTCTCTTTCAGAGAAACGCATGTGAGTTTCTGGTGAATGCTTGTAAGTAGCTTAAGGCACTTTCATAGGAAAGTGATTTTCTCTGAAAGGACAGCATTTTGAAAGTGAAGCAACACTCCATTCACTTCGCACAGTGAATTGAAGTGTTGGAACAGACTGCTTCTCTTTCAGAGAAACGCATGTGAGTTTCTTCCTTATGCTTGCAAGTAGCTTAAGGCTCGTTCAAAGGAAAGTGATTTTCTCTGAAATGACAGCATTTAGAAAGTGAAGCAACACTCCATTCACTTCGCACAGTGAATTGAATTGTTGGAACAGACTGCTTCTCTTTCAGAGAAACGCATGTGAGTTTCTGGTGAATGCTTGTAAGTAGCTTAAGGCACTTTCAAAGGAAAGTGATTTTCTCTGAAAGGACAGCATTTAGAAAGTGAAGCAACACTCCATTCCCTTCGTGCAGTGAATTGAAGTGTTGGAACAGAGTGCTTCTCTTTCATAGAAACGCATTAGTGTTTCTTGTGAATGCTTGCAAGTTGCTTAAGGCACTTTCAAAGGAAAGTGATTTTCTCTGAAAGGACAGCATTTAGAAAGTGAAGCAACACTCCATTCACTTCGCACAGAGAATTGAGGTGTTGGAACAGACTGCTTCTCTTTCAGAGAAATGCATGTGAGTTTCTGTTGAATGCTTGTAAGTAGCTTAAGGCACATTCAAAGGAAAGGGATTTTCTCTGAAAGGACAGCATTTAGAAAGTGAAGCAACACTCCATTCTCTTCGCACAGTGAATTGAAGTGTTGGAACAGACTGCTTCTCTTTCAGAGAAACGCATGTGAGTTTTTTGTGAATGCTTGCAAGTAGCTTAAGGCACTATCAAAGGAACGTGATTTTCTCTGAAAGGACAGCATTTAGAAAGCGAAGCAACACTCCATTCACTTCGCACAGTGAATTGAAGTGTTGGAACAGACTGCTTCTCTTTCAGAGAAACGCATGTGAGTTTCTTCCTAATGCTTGCAAGTAGCTTAAGGCACTATCAAAGGAAAGTGATTTTCTCTGAAAGGACAGCATTTAGAAAGTGAAGCAACACTCCATTCACTTCGCACAGTGAATTGAAGTGTTGGAACAGACTGCTTCTCTTTCAGAGAAACGCATGTGAGTTTCTGGTGAAGGCTTGTAAGTAGCTTAAGGCACTTTCAAAGGAACGTAATTTTCTCTGAAAGGACAGCATTTAGAAAGTGAAGCAACACTCCATTCACTTCGCACAGTGAGTTGAAGTGTTGGAACAGAGTGCTTCTCTTTCATGGAAATGCATGTGAGTTTCTTCCTAATGCTTGCAAGTAGCTTAAGGCTCGTTCAAAGGAAAGTGATTTTCTCTGAAATGACAGCATTTAGAAAGTGAAGCAACACTCCATTCACTTCGCACAGTGAATTGAATTGTTGGAACAGACTGCTTCTCTTTCAGAGAAACGCATGTGAGTTTCTGGTGAATGCTTGTAAGTAGCTTAAGGCACTTTCAAAGGAAAGTGATTTTCTCTGAAAGGACAGCATTTAGAAAGTGAAGCAACACTCCATTCCCTTCGTGCAGTGAATTGAAGTGTTGGAACAGAGTGCTTCTCTTTCATAGAAACGCATTAGTGTTTCTTGTGAATGCTTGCAAGTTGCTTAAGGCACTTTCAAAGGAAAGTGATTTTCTCTGAAAGGACAGCATTTAGAAAGTGAAGCAACACTCCATTCACTTCGCACAGAGAATTGAAGTGTTGGAACAGACTGCTTCTCTTTCAGAGAAATGCATGTGAGTTTCTGTTGAATGCTTGTAAGTAGCTTAAGGCACATTCAAAGGAAAGGGATTTTCTCTGAAAGGACAGCATTTAGAAAGTGAAGCATCACTCCATTCTCTTCGCACAGTGAATTGAAGTGTTGGAACAGACTGCTTCTCTTTCAGAGAAACGCATGTGAGTTTTTTGTGAATGCTTGCAAGTAGCTTAAGGCACTATCAAAGGAACGTGATTTTCTCTGAAAGGACAGCATTTAGAAAGCGAAGCAACACTCCATTCACTTCGCACAGTGAATTGAAGTGTTGGAACAGACTGCTTCTCTTTCAGAGAAACGCATGTGAGTTTCTTCCTAATGCTTGCAAGTAGCTTAAGGCACTATCAAAGGAAAGTGATTTTCTCTGAAAGGACAGCATTTAGAAAGTGAAGCAACACTACATTCATTTCGCACAGTGAATTGAAGTGTTGGAACAGACTGCTTCTCTTTCAGAGAAACGCATGTGAGTTTCTGGTGAAGGCTTGTAAGTAGCTTAAGGCACTTTCAAAGGAACGTAATTTTCTCTGAAAGGACAGCATTTAGAAAGTGAAGCAACACTCCATTCACTTCGCACAGTGAGTTGAAGTGTTGGAACAGAGTGCTTCTCTTTCAGGGAAATGCATGTGAGTTTCTTCCTAATGCTTGCAAGTAGCTTAAGGCACTTTCAAAGGAAAGTGATTTTCTCTGAAAGGACATAATTTAGAAAGTGAAGCAACACTCCATTCACTTCGCACAGTGAATTGAAGTGTTGGAACAGACTGCTTCTCTTTCAGAGAAATGTATGTGAGTTTCTGTTGAATGCTTGTAAGTAGCTTAAGGCACTTTCAAAGGAAAGTGATTTTCTCTTAAAGGACAGCATTTCGAAAGTGAGGCAACACTCCATTCACTTTCCACAGAGAATTGAAGTGTTGGAACAGATTGCTTCTCTTTCAGAGAAACACATGTGAGTTTCTGGTGAATGCTTGTAAGTAGCTTAAGGTATTTTCAAAGGAACGTGATTTTCTCGGAAAGGACAGCATTTAGAAAGTGAAGTAACATTCCATTCACTTCGCACAGTGAATTGAAGTGTTGGAACAGACTGCTTCTCTTTCAAGGAAAGGCATGTGTGTTTCCTGTGAATGCTAGAAAGTAGCTTAAGGCACTTTAAAAGGAAAGTGATTTTCTCTGAAAGGACAGCATTTAGAAAGTGAAGTAACATTCCATTCACTTCGCACAGTGAATTGAAGTGTTGTAACAGACTGCTTCTCTTTCAGAGAAATGCATGTGAGTTTCTGTTGAATGCTTGTAAGTAGCTCAAGGCTCTTTCAAAGGAAAGTAATTTTCTCTGAAAGGACAGCATTTAGAAAGTAAAGCAACACTCCATTCCCTTCGCGCAATGAATTGAAGTGTTGGAACAGACTGCTTCTCTTTCATAGAAACGCATTAGTGTTTCTTGTGAATGCTTTCAAGTAGCTTAAGGCACTTTCAAAGGAAAGTGATTTTCTCTGAAAGGACAGCATTTAGAAAGTGAAGCAACACTCCATTCACTTCACACAGAGAATTGAAGTGTTGGAACAGATTGCTTCTCTTTCAGAGAAATGCATGTGAGTTTCTGTTGAATGCTTGTAAGTAGCTTAAGGCACATTCAAAGGAAAGGGATTTTCTCTGAAAGGACAGCATTTAGAAAGTGAAGCAACACTCCATTCACTTCGCACAGTGAATTGAAGTGTTGGAACAGACTGCTTCTCTTTCAGAGAAACGCATGTGAGTTTTTTGTGAATGCTTGAAAGTAGTTTAAGGCACTTTCAATGGAAAGTGATTTTCTCTGAAAGGACAGCATTTAGAAAGTGAAGCAACACTCCATTCACTTCGCACAGTGAATTGAAGTGTTGGAACAGACTGCTTCTCTTTCAGAGAAACGCATGTGAGTTTCTTCCTAATGCTTGCAGGTAGCTTAAGGCACTATCAAAGGAAAGTGATTTTCTATGAAAGGACAGCATTTAGAAAGTGAAGCAACACTCCATTCACTTCGCACAGTGAATTGAAGTGTTGGAACAGACTGCTTCTATTTCAGAGAAACGCATGTGAGTTTCTTCCTAATGCTTGCAAGTAGCTTAAGGCACTTTCAAAGGAAAATGATTTTCTTTGAAAGGACAGCATTTAGAAAGAGAAGCAACACTCCATTCACTTCGCACAGTGAATTGAAGTGTTGGAACAGACTGCTTCTCTTTCAGAGAAACGCATGTGAGTTTCTGGTGAAGGCTTGTAAGGAGCTTAAGGCAATTTCAAAGGAACGTAATTTTCTCTGAAAGGACAGCATATAGAAAGTGAAGCAACACTCCATTCACTTCGCACAGTGAATTGAAGTGTTGGAAGAGAAGGCTTCTTTTTCAGAGAAATGCATGTGAATTTCTTGTGAATGCTTGAAAGTTGCTTAAGGCACTTTCAAACAAAAGTGATTTTCTCTGAAAGGACAGCATTTAGAAAGTGAAGCAACACTCCATTCACTTCGCACAGTGAATTGAAGTGTTGGAACAGACTGCTTCTATTTCAGAGAAACGCATGTGAGTTTCTTCCTAATGCTTGCAAGTAGCTTAAGGCACTTTCAAAGGAAAATGATTTTCTTTGAAAGTACAGCATTTAGAAAGAGAAGCAACACTTCATTCACTTCGCACAGTGAATTGAAGTGTTGGAACAGACTGCTTTTCTTTCAGAGAAAAGCATATGAGTTTCTGGTGAATGCTTCTAAGTAGCTTAAGGCACTTTCAAAGGAAAGTGATTTTCTCTGAAAGGACAGCATTTAGAAAGTGAAGCAACACTCCATTCACTTCGCACATTGAATTGAAGTGTTGGAACAGACTGCATCTCTTTCAGAGAAACGCATGTCAGTTTCTGTTGAATGCTTGTAAGTAGCTTAAGAAACTTTTAAAGGAGAGTGATTTTCTCTGAAAGGACAGCATTTAGAAAGTGAGGCAACACTCCATTCACTTCACACAGTGAATTGAAGTGTTGGAACAGACTGATTCTCTTTCAGAGAAACGCATGTGAGTTTCTTCCTAATGCTTGCAAGTAGTTTAAGGCTCTTTCAAGGGAAAGTGATTTTCTCTGAAAGGACAGCATTTAGAAAGTGAAGCAACACTCCATTCACTTCGCACAGTGAATTGAAGTGTTGGAACAGACTGCTTCTCTTTCAGAGAAACGCATGTGAGTTTCTGGTGAATGCTTGTAAGTAGCTTAAGGCACTTTCATAGGAAAGTGATTTTCTCTGAAAGGACAGCATTTTGAAAGTGAAGCAACACTCCATTCACTTCGCACAGTGAATTGAAGTGTTGGAACAGACTGCTTTTCTTTCAGAGAAACGCATGTGAGTTTCTTCCTAATGCTTGCAAGTAGCTTAAGGCTCTTTCAAAGAAAAGTGATTTTCTCTGAAATGACAGCATTTAGAAAGTGAAGCAACACTCCATTCACTTCGCACAGTGAATTGAATTGTTAGAACAGACTGCTTCTCTTTCAGAGAAACGCATGTGAGTTTCTGGTGAATGCTTGTAAGTAGCTAAAGGCACTTTCAAAGGAAAGTGATTTTCTCTGAAAGGACAGCATTTAGAAAGTGAAGCAACACTCCATTCCCTTCGTGCAGTCAATTGAAGTGTTGGAACTGAGTGCTTCTCTTTCATAGAAACGCATTAGTGTTTCTTGTGAATGCTTGCAAGTTGCTTAAGGCACTTTCAAAGGAAAGTGATTTTCTCTGAAAGGACAGCATTTAGAAAGTGAAGCAACACTCCATTCACTTCGCACAGTGAAATGAAGTGTTGGAACAGACTGCTTCTCTTTCAGAGAAACGCATGTGAGTTTCTGTTGAATGCTTGTAAGTAGCGTAAGGCACTTTCAAAGGAAAGTGATTTTCTCTGAAAGGACAGCATTTAGAAAGTGAAGCAACACTCCATTCACTTCGCACAGTGAATTGAAGTGTTGGAACAGAGTGCTTCTCTTTCAGAGAAACGCATGTGAGTTTCTTCCTAATGCTTGCAAGTAGCTTAAGGCACTTTCAAAGGAAAGTGATTTTCTCTGAAAGGACAAAATTTAGAAAGTGAAGCAACACTCCATTCACTTCGCACAGTGAATTGAAGTGTTGGAACAGACTGCTTCTATTTCAGAGAAACGCATGTGTGTTTCCTGTGAATGCTTGAAAGTAGCTTAAGGCACTTTCAAAGGAAAGTGATTTTCTCTGAAAGGACAGCATTTAGAAAGTGAAGTAACATTCCATTCCCTTCGTGCAATGAATTGAAGTGTAGGAACAGACTGCTTCTCTTTCAGAGAAATGCATGTGAGTTTCTGTTGAATGCTTGCAAGTAGCTTAAGGCACTTTCAAAGGAAAGGGATTTTCTCTGAAAGGACAGCATTTAGAAAGCGAAGCAACACTCCATTCACTTCGCACAGTGAATTGAAGTGTTGGAACAGACTGCTTCTCTTTCAGAGAAACGCATGTGAGTTTCTTCCTAATGCTTGCAGGTAGCTTAAGGCACTATCAAAGGAAAGTGATTTTCTATGAAAGGACAGCATTTAGAAAGTGAAGCAACACTCCATTCACTTCGCACAGTGAATTGAAGTGTTGGAACAGACTGCTTCTATTTCAGAGAAACGCATGTGAGTTTCTTCCTAATGCTTGCAAGTAGCTTAAGGCACTTTCAAAGGAAAATGATTTTCTTTGAAAGGACAGCATTTAGAAAGAGAAGCAACACTCCATTCACTTCGCACAGTGAATTGAAGTGTTGGAACAGACTGCTTCTCTTTCAGAGAAACGCATGTGAGTTTCTGGTGAAGGCTTGTAAGGAGCTTAAGGCAATTTCAAAGGAACGTAATTTTCTCTGAAAGGACAGCATATAGAAAGTGAAGCAACACTCCATTCACTTCGCACAGTGAATTGAAGTGTTGGAAGAGAAGGCTTCTTTTTCAGAGAAATGCATGTGAATTTCTTGTGAATGCTTGAAAGTTGCTTAAGGCACTTTCAAACAAAAGTGATTTTCTCTGAAAGGACAGCATTTAGAAAGTGAAGCAACACTCCATTCACTTCGCACAGTGAATTGAAGTGTTGGAACAGACTGCTTCTATTTCAGAGAAACGCATGTGAGTTTCTTCCTAATGCTTGCAAGTAGCTTAAGGCACTTTCAAAGGAAAATGATTTTCTTTGAAAGTACAGCATTTAGAAAGAGAAGCAACACTTCATTCACTTCGCACAGTGAATTGAAGTGTTGGAACAGACTGCTTTTCTTTCAGAGAAAAGCATATGAGTTTCTGGTGAATGCTTCTAAGTAGCTTAAGGCACTTTCAAAGGAAAGTGATTTTCTCTGAAAGGACAGCATTTAGAAAGTGAAGCAACACTCCATTCACTTCGCACATTGAATTGAAGTGTTGGAACAGACTGCATCTCTTTCAGAGAAACGCATGTCAGTTTCTGTTGAATGCTTGTAAGTAGCTTAAGAAACTTTTAAAGGAGAGTGATTTTCTCTGAAAGGACAGCATTTAGAAAGTGAGGCAACACTCCATTCACTTCACACAGTGAATTGAAGTGTTGGAACAGACTGATTCTCTTTCAGAGAAACGCATGTGAGTTTCTTCCTAATGCTTGCAAGTTGTTTAAGGCTCTTTCAAGGGAAAGTGATTTTCTCTGAAAGGACAGCATTTAGAAAGTGAAGCAACACTCCATTCACTTCGCACAGTGAATTGAAGTGTTGGAACAGACTGCTTCTCTTTCAGAGAAACGCATGTGAGTTTCTGGTGAATGCTTGTAAGTAGCTTAAGGCACTTTCATAGGAAAGTGATTTTCTCTGAAAGGACAGCATTTTGAAAGTGAAGCAACACTCCATTCACTTCGCACAGTGAATTGAAGTGTTGGAACAGACTGCTTTTCTTTCAGAGAAACGCATGTGAGTTTCTTCCTAATGCTTGCAAGTAGCTTAAGGCTCTTTCAAAGAAAAGTGATTTTCTCTGAAATGACAGCATTTAGAAAGTGAAGCAACACTCCATTCACTTCGCACAGTGAATTGAATTGTTAGAACAGACTGCTTCTCTTTCAGAGAAACGCATGTGAGTTTCTGGTGAATGCTTGTAAGTAGCTTAAGGCACTTTCAAAGGAAAGTGATTTTCTCTGAAAGGACAGCATTTAGAAAGTGAAGCAACACTCCATTCCCTTCGTGCAGTCAATTGAAGTGTTGGAACTGAGTGCTTCTCTTTCATAGAAACGCATTAGTGTTTCTTGTGAATGCTTGCAAGTTGCTTAAGGCACTTTCAAAGGAAAGTGATTTTCTCTGAAAGGACAGCATTTAGAAAGTGAAGCAACACTCCATTCACTTCGCACAGTGAAATGAAGTGTTGGAACAGACTGCTTCTCTTTCAGAGAAACGCATGTGAGTTTCTGTTGAATGCTTGTAAGTAGCGTAAGGCACTTTCAAAGGAAAGTGATTTTCTCTGAAAGGACAGCATTTAGAAAGTGAAGCAACACTCCATTCACTTCGCACAGTGAATTGAAGTGTTGGAACAGAGTGCTTCTCTTTCAGAGAAACGCATGTGAGTTTCTTCCTAATGCTTGCAAGTAGCTTAAGGCACTTTCAAAGGAAAGTGATTTTCTCTGAAAGGACAAAATTTAGAAAGTGAAGCAACACTCCATTCACTTCGCACAGTGAATTGAAGTGTTGGAACAGACTGCTTCTATTTCAGAGAAACGCATGTGTGTTTCCTGTGAATGCTTGAAAGTAGCTTAAGGCACTTTCAAAGGAAAGTGATTTTCTCTGAAAGGACAGCATTTAGAAAGTGAAGTAACATTCCATTCCCTTCGTGCAATGAATTGAAGTGTAGGAACAGACTGCTTCTCTTTCAGAGAAATGCATGTGAGTTTCTGTTGAATGCTTGCAAGTAGCTTAAGGCACTTTCAAAGGAAAGGGATTTTCTCTGAAAGGACAGCATTTAGAAAGCGAAGCAACACTCCATTCACTTCGCACAGTGAATTGAAGTGTTGGAACAGACTGCTTCTCTTTCAGAGAAACGCATGTGAGTTTCTTCCTAATGCTTGCAAGTAGCTTAAGGCACTATCAAAGGAAAGTGATTTTCTCTGAAAGGACAGCATTTAGAAAGTGAAGCAACACTACATTCACTTCGCACAGTGAATTGAAGTGTTGGAACAGACTGCTTCTCTTTCAGAGAAACGCATGTGAGTTTCTGGTGAAGGCTTGTAAGTAGCTTAAGTCACTTTCAAAGGAACATAATTTTCTCTGAAAGGACAGCATTTAGAAAGTGAAGCAACACTCCATTCACTTCGCACAGTGAGTTGAAGTGTTGGAACAGAGTGCTTCTCTTTCAGGGAAATGCATGTGAGTTTTTTCCTAATGCTTGCAAGTAGCTTAAGGCACTTTCAAAGGAAAGTGATTTTCTCTGAAAGGACATAATTTAGAAAGTGAAGCAACACTCCATTCACTTCGCACAGTGAATTGAAGTGTTGGAACAGACTGCTTCTCTTTCAGAGAAACGCATGTGAGTTTTTTTGAATGCTTGAAAGTAGTTTAAGGCACTTTTAATGGAAAGTGATTTTCTCTGAAAGGACAGAATTTAGAAAGTGAAGCAACACTCCATTCACTTCGCACAGTGAATTGAAGTGTTGGAACAGACTGCTTCTCTTTCAGAGAAATGTATGTGAGTTTCTGTTGAATGCTTGTAAGTAGCTTAAGGCACTTTCAAAGGAAAGTGATTTTCTCTTAAAGGACAGCATTTCGAAAGTGAGGCAAGACTCCATTCACTTTCCACAGTGAATTGAAGTGTTGGAACAGATTGCTTCTCTTTCAGAGAAACACATGTGAGTTTCTGGTGAATGCTTGTAAGTAGCTTAAGGTATTTTCAAAGGAACGTGATTTTCTCGGAAAGGACAGCATTTAGAAAGTGAAGTAACATTCCATTCACTTCGCACAGTGAATTGAAGTGTTGGAACAGACTGCTTCTCTTTCAGAGAAACGCATGTGTGTTTCCTGTGAATGCTAGAAAGTAGCTTAAGGCACTTTCAAAGGAAAGTGATTTTCTCTGAAAGGAGAGCATTTAGAAAGTGAAGTAACATTCCATTCACTTCGCACAGTGAATTGAAGTGTTGGCACAGACTGCTTCTATTTCAGAGAAATGCATGTGAGTTTCTGTTGAATGCTTGTAAGTAGCTCAAGGCTCTTTCAAAGGAAAGTGATTTTCTCTGAAAGGACAGCATTTAGAAAGTAAAGCAACACTCCATTCCCTTCGTGCAATGAATTGAAGTGTTGGAACAGACTGCTTCTCTTTCATAGAAACGCATTAGTGTTTCTTGTGAATGCTTTCAAGTAGCTTAAGGCACTTTCAAAGGAAAGTGATTTTCTCTGAAAGGACAGCATTTAGAAAGTGAAGCAACACTCCATTCACTTCACACAGAGAATTGAAGTGTTGGAACAGATTGCTTCTCTTTCAGAGAAATGCATGTGAGTTTCTGTTGAATGCTTGTAAGTAGCTTAAGGCACATTCAAAGGAAAGGGATTTTCTCTGAAAGGACAGCATTTAGAAAGTGAAGCAACACTCCATTCACTTCGCACAGCGAATTGAAGTGTGGGAACAGACTGCTTCTCTTTCAGAGAAATGCATGTGAGTTTCTGTTGAATGCTTGTAAGTAGCTTAATGCACTTTCAAAGGAAAGTGATTTTCTCTGAAGGACAGCATTTCGAAAGTGAGGCAACACTCCATTCACTTTGCACAGTGAATTGAAGTTTTGGAACAGATTGCTTCTCTTTCAGAGAAACGCATTAGTGTTTCTTGTGAATGCTTGCAAGTAGCTTAAGGCACTTTCAAAGGAAAGTGATTTTCTCTGAAAGGACAGCATTTAGATAGTGAAGCAACACTCCATTCACTTCGCACAGAGAATTGTAGTGTTGGAACAGATTGCTTCTCTTTCAGAGAAATGCATGTGAGTTTCTGTTGAATGCTTGTAAGTAGCTTAAGGCACATTCAAAGGAAAGGGATTTTCTCTGAAAGGACAGCATTTAGAAAGTGAAGCAACACGCCATTCACTTCGCACAGTGAATTGAAGTGTTGGAACAGACTGCTTCTCTTTCAGAGAAATGTATGTGAGTTTCTGTTGAATGCTTGTAAGTAGCTTAAGGCACTTTCAAAGGAAAGTGATTTTCTCTAAAAGGACAGCATTTCGAAAGTGAGGCAACACTCCATTCACTTTCCACAGTGAATTGAAGTGTTGGAACAGATTGCTTCTCTTTCAGAGAAACACATGTGAGTTTCTGGTGAATGCTTGTAAGTAGCTTAAGGTATTTTCAAAGGAACGTGATTTTCTCGGAAAGGACAGCATTTAGAAAGTGAAGTAACATTCCATTCACTTCGCACAGTGAATTGAAGTGTTGGAACAGACTGCTTCTCTTTCAGAGAAACGCATGTGTGTTTCCTGTGAATGCTAGAAAGTAGCTTAAGGCACTTTCAAAGGAAAGTGATTTTCTCTGAAAGGACAGCATTTAGAAAGTGAAGTAACATTCCATTCACTTCGCACAGTGAATTGAAGTGTTGGAACAGACTGCTTCTCTTTCAGAGAAATGCATGTGAGTTTCTGTTGAATGCTTGTAAGTAGCTCAAGGCTCTTTCAAAGGAAAGTGATTTTCTCTGAAAGGACAGCACTTAGAAAGTAAAGCAACACTCCATTCCCTTCGCGCAATGAATTGATGTGTTGGAACAGACTGCTTCTCTTTCATAGAAACGCATTAGTGTTTCTTGTGAAAACTTTCAAGTAGCTTAAGGCACTTTCAAAGGAAAGTGATTTTCTCTGAAAGGACAGCATTTAGAAAGTGAAGCAACACTCCATTCACTTCACACAGAGAATTGAAGTGTTGGAACAGATTGCTTCTCTTTCAGAGATATGCATGTGAGTTTCTGTTGAATGCTTGTAAGTAGCTTAAGGCACATTCAAAGGAAAGGGATTTTCTCTGAAAGGACAGCATTTAGAAAGTGAAGCAACACTCCATTCACTTCGCACAGCGAATTGAAGTGTGGGAACAGACTGCTTCTCTTTCAGAGAAACGCATGTGAGTTTTTTGTGAATGCTTGAAAGTAGTTTAAGGCTCTTTCAAAGGAAAGTGATTTTCTCTGAAAGGACAGCATTTAGAAAGTGAAGCAACACTCCATTCACTTCGCACAGAGAATTGAAGTGTTGGAACAGACTGCTTCTCTTTCAGAGAAACGCATGTGAGTTTTTTGTGAATGCTTGAAAGTAGTTTAAGGCACTTTCAATGGAAAGTGATTTTCTCTGAAAGGACAGCATTTAGAAAGTGAGACAACACTCCATTCACTTCGCACAGTGAATTGAAGTGTTGGAACAGACTGCTTCTCTTTCAGAGAAACGCATGTAAGTTTCTTCCTAATGCTTGCACGTAGCTTAAGGCACTTTCAAAGGAAGGTGATTTTCTCTGAAAGGACAGCATTTAGAAAGTGAAGCAACACTCCATTCACTTCGCACAGTGAATTGAAGTGTTGGAACAGACTGCTTCTCTTTCAGAGAAACGCATGTGAGTTTCTGGTGAAGGCTTGTAAGTAGCTTAAGTCACTTTCAAAGGAACATAATTTTCTCTGAAAGGACAGCATTTAGAAAGTAAAGCAACACTCCATTCCCTTCGTGCAATGAATTGAAGTGTAGGAACAGACTGCTTCTCTTTCAGAGAAATGCATGTGAGTTTCTGGTGAATGCTTGCAAGTAGCTTAAGGCACTTTCAAAGGAAAGTGATTTTCTCAGAAAGGACAGCATTTAGAAAGTGAAGCAACACTCCATTCACTTCGCACAGACAATTGAAGTGTTGGAACAGACTGCTTCTCATTCAGAGAAATGCATGTGAGTTTCTGTTGAATGCTTGTAAGTAGCTTAAGGCACATTCAAAGGAAAGGGATTTTCTCTGAAAGGACAGCATTTAGAAAGCGAAGCAACACTCCATTCACTTCGCACAGTGAATTGAAGTGTTGGAACAGACTGCTTCTCTTTCAGAGAAACGCATGTGTGTTTCTTCCTAATGCTTGCAAGTAGCTTAAGGCACTATCAAAGGAAAGTGATTTTCTCTGAAAGGACAGCATTTAGAAAGTGAGGCAACACTCCATTCACTTCACACAGAGAATTGAAGTGTTGGAACAGATTGCTTCTCTTTCAGAGAAATGCATATGAGTTTCTGTTGAATGCTTGTAAGTAGCTTAAGGCACATTCAAAGGAAAGGGATTTTCTCTGAAAGGACAGCATTTAGAAAGTGAAGCAACACTCCATTCACTTCGCACAGTGAATTGAAGTGTTGGAACAGACTGCTTCTCTTTCAGAGAAACGCATGTGAGTCTGGTGAATGCTTGAAAGTAGTTTAAGGCACTTTCAATGGAAAGTGATTTTCTCTGAAAGGAAAGAATTTAGAAAGTGAGGCAACACTCCATTCACTTCGCACAGTGAATTGAAGTGTTGGAACAGACTGCTTCTCTTTCAGAGAAATGCATGTGAGTTTCTGTTGAATGCTTGTAAGTAGCTTAATGCACTTTCAAAGGAAAGTGATTTTCTCTGAAGGACAGCATTTCGAAAGTGAGGCAACACTCCATTCACTTTGCACAGTGAATTGAAGTGTTGGAACAGATTGCTTCTCTTTAAGATAAACACATGTGAGTTTCTGGTGAATGCTTGTAAGTAGCTTAAGGCATTTTTAAAGGAACGTGATTTTCTCGGAAAGTACAGCATTTAGAAAGTGAAGTAACATTCCATTCCCTTCGCACAGTGAATTGAAGTGTTGGAACAGACTGCTTCTCTTTCAGAGAAACGCATGTGTGTTTTCTGTGAATGCTAGAAAGTAGCTTAAGGCAGTTTCAAAGGAAAGTAATTTTCTCTGAAAGGACAGCATTTAGAAAGTGAAGTAACATTCCATTCACTTCGCACAGTGAATTGAAGTGTTGGAACAGACTGCTTCTCTTACAGAGAAATGCATGTGAGTTTCTGTTGAATGCTTGTAAGTAGCTCAAGGCTCTTTCAAAGGAAAGTGATTTTCTCTGAAAGGACAGCATTTAGAAAGTAAAGCAACACTCCATTCCCTTCGCGCAATGAATTGAAGTGTTGGAACAGACTGCTTCTCTTTCATAGAAACGCATTAGTGTTTCTTGTGAATGCTTGCAAGTAGCTTAAGGCACTTTCAAAGGAAAGTGATTTTCTCTGAAAGGACAGCATTTAGAAAGTGAAGCAACACTCCATTCACTTCGCACAGAGAATTGAATTGTTGGAACAGATTGCTTCTCTTTCAGAGAAATGCATGTGAGTTTCTGTTGAATGCTTGTAAGTAGCTTAAGGCACATTCAAAGGAAAGGGATTTTCTCTGAAAGGACAGCATTTAGAAAGTGAAGCAACACTCCATTCACTTCGCACAGTGAATTGAAGTGTTGGAACAGACTGCTTCTCTTTCAGAGAAACACATGTGAGTTTTTTGTGAATGCTTGAAAGTAGTTTAAGGCACTTTCAATGGAAAGTGATTTTCTCTGAAAGGACAGCATTTAGAAAGTGAGGCAACACTCCATTCACTTCGCACAGTGAATTGAAGTGTTGGAACAGACTGCTTCTCTTTCAGAGAAACGCATGTAAGTTTCTTCCTAATGCTTGCACGTAGCTTAAGGCACTTTCAAAGGAAGGTGATTTTCTCTGAAAGGACAGCATTTAGAAAGTGAAGCAACACTCCATTTACTTCGCACAGTGAATTGAAGTGTTGGAACAGACTGCTTCTCTTTCAGAGAAATGCATGTGAGTTTCTGTTGAATGCTTGTAAGTAGCTTAAGGCACATTCAAAGGAAAGGGATTTTCTCTGAAAGGACAGCATTTAGAAAGCGAAGCAACACTCCATTCACTTCGCACAGTGAATTGAAGTGTTGGAACAGACTGCTTCTCTTTCAGAGAAACGCATGTGAGTTTCTTCCTAATGCTTGCAAGTAGCTTAAGGCACTATCAAAGGAAAGTGATTTTCTCTGAAAGGACAGCATTTAGAAAGTGAAGCAACACTCCATTCACTTCGCACAGAGAATTGAAGTGTTGGAACAGACTGCTTCTCTTTCAGAGAAATGCATGTGAGTTTCTGTTGAATGCTTGTAAGTAGCTTAAGGCACATTCAAAGGAAAGGGATTTTCTCTGAAAGGACAGCATTTAGAAAGCGAAGCAACACTCCATTCACTTCGCACAGTGAATTGAAGTGTTGGAACAGACTGCTTCTCTTTCAGAGAAACGCATGTGAGTTTCTTCCTAATGCTTGCAAGTAGCTTAAGGCACTATCAAAGGAAAGTGATTTTCTCTGAAAGGACAGCATTTAGAAAGTGAAGCAACACTACATTCACTTCGCACAGTGAATTGAAGTGTTGGAACAGACTGCTTCTCTTTCAGAGAAACGCATGTGAGTTTCTGGTGAAGGCTTGTAAGTAGCTTAAGTCACTTTCAAAGGAACATAATTTTCTCTGAAAGGACAGCATTTAGAAAGTGAAGCAACACTCCATTCACTTCGCACAGTGAGTTGAAGTGTTGGAACAGAGTGCTTCTCTTTCAGGGAAATGCATGTGAGTTTCTTCCTAATGCTTGCAAGTAGCTTAAGGCACTTTCAAAGGAAAGTGATTTTCTCTGAAAGGACATAATTTAGAAAGTGAAGCAACACTCCATTCACTTCGCACAGTGAATTGAAGTGTTGGAACAGACTGCTTCTCTTTCAGAGAAACGCATGTGAGTTTTTTTGAATGCTTGAAAGTAGTTTAAGGCACTTTTAATGGAAAGTGATTTTCTCTGAAAGGACAGAATTTAGAAAGTGAAGCAACACTCCATTCACTTCGCACAGTGAATTGAAGTGTTGGAACAGACTGCTTCTCTTTCAGAGAAATGTATGTGAGTTTCTGTTGAATGCTTGTAAGTAGCTTAATGCACTTTCAAAGGAAAGTGATTTTCTCTTAAAGGACAGCATTTCGAAAGTGAGGCAACACTCCATTCACTTTTCACAGTGAATTGAAGTGTTGGAACAGATTGCTTCTCTTTCAGAGAAACACATGTGAGTTTCTGGTGAATGCTTGTAAGTAGCTTAAGGTATTTTCAAAGGAACGTGATTTTATCGGAAAGGACAGCATTTAGAAAGTGAAGTAACATTCCATTCACTTCGCACATTGAATTGAAGTGTTGGAACATACTGCTTCTCTTTCAGAGAAACGCATGTGTGTTTCCTGTGAATGCTAGAAAGTAGCTTAAGGCACTTTCAAAGGAAAGTGATTTTCTCTGAAAGGAGAGCATTTAGAAAGTGAAGTAACATTCCATTCACTTTGCACAGTGAATTGAAGTGTTGGAACAGACTGCTTCTCTTTCAGAGAAATGCATGTGAGTTTCTGTTGAATGCTTGTAAGTAGCTCAAGGCTCTTTCAAAGGAAAGTGATTTTCTCTGAAAGGACAGCATTTAGAAAGTAAAGCAACACTCCATTCCCTTCGTGCAATGAATTGAAGTGTTGGAACAGACTGCTTCTCTTTCATAGAAACGCATTAGTGTTTCTTGTGAATGCTTTCAAGTAGCTTAAGGCACTTTCAAAGGAAAGTGATTTTCTCTGAAAGGACAGCATTTAGAAAGTGAAGCAACACTCCATTCACTTCACACAGAGAATTGAAGTGTTGGAACAGATTGCTTCTCTTTCAGAGAAATGCATGTGAGTTTCTGTTGAATGCTTGTAAGTAGCTTAAGGCACATTCAAAGGAAAGGGATTTTCTCTGAAAGGACAGCATTTAGAAAGTGAAGCAACACTCCATTCACTTCGCACAGCGAATTGAAGTGTTGGAACAGACTGCTTCTCTTTCAGAGAAATGCATGTGAGTTTCTGTTGAATGCTTGTAAGTAGCTTAATGCACTTTCAAAGGAAAGTGATTTTCTCTGAAGGACAGCATTTCGAAAGTGAGGCAACACTCCATTCACTTTGCACAGTGAATTGAAGTGTTGGAACAGATTGCTTCTCTTTCAGAGAAACGCATTAGTGTTTCTTGTGAATGCTTGCAAGTAGCTTAAGGCACTTTCAAAGGAAAGTGATTTTCTCTGAAAGGAGAGCATTTAGAAAGTGAAGCAACACTCCATTCACTTCGCACAGAGAATTGTAGTGTTGGAACAGATTGCTTCTCTTTCAGAGAAATGCATGTGAGTTTCTGTTGAATGCTTGTAAGTAGCTTAAGGCGCATTCAAAGGAAAGGGATTTTCTCTGAAAGGACAGCATTTAGAAAGTGAAGCAACACTCCCTTCACTTCGCACAGTGAATTGAAGTGTTGGAACAGACTGCTTCTCTTTCAGAGAAATGTATGTGAGTTTCTGTTGAATGCTTGTAAGTAGCTTAAGGCACTTTCAAAGGAAAGTGATTTTCTCTAAAAGGACAGCATTTCGAAAGTGAGGCAACACTCCATTCACTTTCCACAGTGAATTGAAGTGTTGGAACAGATTGCTTCTCTTTCAGAGAAACACATGTGAGTTTCTGGTGAATGCTTGTAAGTAGCTTAAGGTATTTTCAAAGGAACGTGATTTTCTCGGAAAGGACAGCATTTAGAAAGTGAAGTAACATTCCATTCACTTCGCACAGTGAATTGAAGTGTTGGAACAGACTGCTTCTCTTTCAGAGAAATGCATGTGAGTTTCTGTTGAATGCTTGTAAGTAGCTCAAGGCTCTTTCAAAGGAAAGTGATTTTCTCTGAAAGGACAGCACTTAGAAAGTAAAGCAACACTCCATTCCCTTCGCGCAATGAATTGAAGTGTTGGAACAGACTGCTTCTCTTTCATAGAAACGCATTAGTGTTTCTTGTGAAAGCTTTCAAGTAGCTTAAGGCACTTTCAAAGGAAAGTGATTTTCTCTGAAAGGACAGCATTTAGAAAGTGAAGCAACACTCCATTCACTTCGCAAAGCGAATTGAAGTGTTGGAACAGACTGCTTCTCTTTCAGAGAAACGCATGTGAGTTTTTTGTGAATGCTTGAAAGTAGTTTAAGGCACTTTCAATGGAAAGTGATTTTCTCTGAAAGGACAGCATTCAGAAAGTGAGGCAACACTCCATTCACTTCGCACAGTGAATTGAAGTGTTGGAACAGACTGCTTCTCTTTCAGAGAAACGCATGTGAGTTTCTTCCTAATGCTTGCAAGTAGCTTAAGGCACTTTCAAAGGAAAGTGATTTTCTCTGAAAGGACAGCATTTAGAAAGTGAAGCAACACTCCATTCACTTCGCACAGTGAATTGAAGTGTTGGAACAGACTGCTTCTCTTTCAGAGAAACGCATGTGAGTCTGGTGAATGCTTGAAAGTAGTTTAAGGCACTTTCAATGGAAAGTGATTTTCTCTGAAAGGACAGAATTTAGAAAGTGAGGCAACACTCCATTCACTTCGCACAGTGAATTGAAGTGTTGGAACAGACTGCTTCTCTTTCAGAGAAATGCATGTGAGTTTCTGTTGAATGCTTGTAAGTAGCTTAATGCACTTTCAAAGGAAAGTGATTTTCTCTGAAGGACAGCATTTCGAAAGTGAGGCAACACTCCATTCACTTTGCACAGTGAATTGAAGTGTTGGAACAGATTGCTTCTCTTTCAGATAAACACATGTGAGTTTCTGGTGAATGCTTGTAAGTAGCTTAAGGCATTTTTAAAGGAACGTGATTTTCTCGGAAAGTACAGCATTTAGAAAGTAAAGCAACACTCCATTCCCTTCGCGCAATGAATTGAAGTGTTGGAACAGACTGCTTCTCTTTCATAGAAACGCATTAGTGTTTCTTGTGAATGCTTGCAAGTAGCTTAAGGCACTTTCAAAGGAAAGTGATTTTCTCTGAAAGGACAGCATTTAGAAAGTGAAGCAACACTCCATTCACTTCGCACAGAGAATTGAAGTGTTGGAACAGATTGCTTCTCTTTCAGAGAAATGCATGTGAGTTTCTTTTGAATGCTTGTAAGTAGCTTAAGGCACATTCAAAGGAAAGGGATTTTCTCTGAAAGGACAGCATTTAGAAAGTGAAGCAACACTCCATTCACTTCGCACAGTGAATTGAAGTGTTGGAACAGACTGCTTCTCTTTCAGAGAAACGCATGTGAGTTTTTTGTGAATGCTTGAAAGTAGTTTAAGGCACTTTCAATGGAAAGTGATTTTCTCTGAAAGGACAGCATTTAGAAAGTGAGGCAACACTCCATTCACTTCGCACAGTGAATTGAAGTGTTGGAACAGACTGCTTCTCTTTCAGAGAAACACATGTAAGTTTCTTCCTAATGCTTGCACGTAGCTTAAGGCACTTTCAAAGGAAGGTGATTTTCTCTGAAAGGACAGCATTTAGAAAGTGAAGCAACACTCCATTCACTTCGCACAGTGAATTGAAGTGTTGGAACAGACTGCTTCTCTTTCAGAGAAACGCATGTGAGTTTCTGGTGAAGGCTTGTAAGTAGCTTAAGTCACTTTCAAAGGAACATAATTTTCTCTGAAAGGACAGCATTTAGAAAGTGAAGCAACACTCCATTCACTTCGCACAGTGAGTTGAAGTGTTGGAACAGAGTGCTTCTCTTTCAGGGAAATGCATGTGAGTTTCTTCCTAATGCTTGCAAGTAGCTTAAGGCACTTTCAAAGGAAAGTGATTTTCTCTGAAAGGACATAATTTAGAAAGTGAAGCAACACTCCATTCACTTCGCACAGTGAATTGAAGTGTTGGAACAGACTGCTTCTCTTTCAGAGAAACGCATGTGAGTTTTTTTGAATGCTTGAAAGTAGTTTAAGGCACTTTTAATGGAAAGTGATTTTCTCTGAAAGGACAGAATTTAGAAAGTGAAGCAACACTCCATTCACTTCGCACAGTGAATTGAAGTGTTGGAACAGACTGCTTCTCTTTCAGAGAAATGTATGTGAGTTTCTGTTGAATGCTTGTAAGTAGCTTAAGGCACTTTCAAAGGAAAGTGATTTTCTCTTAAAGGACAGCATTTCGAAAGTGAGGCAACACTCCATTCACTTTCCATAGTGAATTGAAGTGTTGGAACAGATTGCTTCTCTTTCAGAGAAACACATGTGAGTTTCTGGTGAATGCTTGTAAGTAGCTTAAGGTATTTTCAAAGGAACGTGATTTTCTCGGAAAGGACAGCATTTAGAAAGTGAGGTAACATTCCATTCACTTCGCACAGTGAATTGAAGTGTTGGAACAGACTGCTTCTCTTTCAGAGAAACGCATGTGTGTTTCCTGTGAATGCTAGAAAGTAGCTTAAGGCACTTTCAAAGGAAGGTGATTTTCTCTGAAAGGACAGCATTTAGAAAGTGAGGCAACACTCCATTCACTTCGCACAGTGAATTGAAGTGTTGGAACAGACTGCTTCTCTTTCAGAGAAACGCATGTAAGTTTCTTCCTAATGCTTGCACGTAGCTTAAGGCACTTTCAAAGGAAGGTGATTTTCTCTGAAAGGACAGCATTTAGAAAGTGAAGCAACACTCCATTCACTTCGCACAGTGAATTGAAGTGTTGGAACAGACTGCTTCTCTTTCAGAGAAACGCATGTGAGTTTCTGGTGAAGGCTTGTAAGTAGCTTAAGTCACTTTCAAAGGAACATAATTTTCTCTGAAAGGACAGCATTTGGAAAGTAAAGCAACACTCCATTCCCTTCGTGCAATGAATTGAAGTGTAGGAACAGACTGCTTCTCTTTCAGAGAAATGCATGTGAGTTTCTGTTGAATGCTTGCAAGTAGCTTAAGGCACTTTCAAAGGAAAGTGATTTTCTCTGAAAGGACAGCATTTAGAAAGTGAAGCAACACTCCATTCACTTCGCACAGAGAATTGAAGTGTTGGAACAGACTGCTTCTCTTTCAGAGAAATGCATGTGAGTTTCTGTTGAATGCTTGTAAGTAGCTTAAGGCACATTCAAAGGAAAGGGATTTTCTCTGAAAGGACAGCATTTAGAAAGCGAAGCAACACTCCATTCACTTCGCACAGTGAATTGAAGTGTTGGAACAGACTGCTTCTCTTTCAGAGAAACGCATGTGAGTTTCTTCCTAATGCTTGCAAGTAGCTTAAGGCACTATCAAAGGAAAGTGATTTTCTCTGAAAGGACAGCATTTAGAAAGTGAAGCAACACTACATTCACTTCGCACAGTGAATTGAAGTGTTGGAACAGACTGCTTCTCTTTCAGAGAAACGCATGTGAGTTTCTGGTGAAGGCTTGTAAGTAGCTTAAGTCACTTTCAAAGGAACATAATTTTCTCTGAAAGGACAGCATTTAGAAAGTGAAGCAACACTCCATTCCCTTCGCGCAATGAATTGAAGTGTTGGAACAGACTGCTTCTCTTTCATAGAAACGCATTAGTGTTTCTTGTGAAAGCTTTCAAGTAGCTTAAGGCACTTTCAAAGGAAAGTGATTTTCTCTGAAAGGACAGCATTTAGAAAGTGAAGCAACACTCCATTCACTTCGCAAAGCGAATTGAAGTGTTGGAACAGACTGCTTCTCTTTCAGAGAAACGCATGTGAGTTTTTTGTGAATGCTTGAAAGTAGTTTAAGGCACTTTCAATGGAAAGTGATTTTCTCTGAAAGGACAGCATTCAGAAAGTGAGGCAACACTCCATTCACTTCGCACAGTGAATTGAAGTGTTGGAACAGACTGCTTCTCTTTCAGAGAAACGCATGTGAGTTTCTTCCTAATGCTTGCAAGTAGCTTAAGGCACTTTCAAAGGAAAGTGATTTTCTCTGAAAGGACAGCATTTAGAAAGTGAAGCAACACTCCATTCACTTCGCACAGTGAATTGAAGTGTTGGAACAGACTGCTTCTCTTTCAGAGAAACGCATGTGAGTCTGGTGAATGCTTGAAAGTAGTTTAAGGCACTTTCAATGGAAAGTGATTTTCTCTGAAAGGACAGAATTTAGAAAGTGAGGCAACACTCCATTCACTTCGCACAGTGAATTGAAGTGTTGGAACAGACTGCTTCTCTTTCAGAGAAATGCATGTGAGTTTCTGTTGAATGCTTGTAAGTAGCTTAATGCACTTTCAAAGGAAAGTGATTTTCTCTGAAGGACAGCATTTCGAAAGTGAGGCAACACTCCATTCACTTTGCACAGTGAATTGAAGTGTTGGAACAGATTGCTTCTCTTTCAGATAAACACATGTGAGTTTCTGGTGAATGCTTGTAAGTAGCTTAAGGCATTTTTAAAGGAACGTGATTTTCTCGGAAAGTACAGCATTTAGAAAGTAAAGCAACACTCCATTCCCTTCGCGCAATGAATTGAAGTGTTGGAACAGACTGCTTCTCTTTCATAGAAACGCATTAGTGTTTCTTGTGAATGCTTGCAAGTAGCTTAAGGCACTTTCAAAGGAAAGTGATTTTCTCTGAAAGGACAGCATTTAGAAAGTGAAGCAACACTCCATTCACTTCGCACAGAGAATTGAAGTGTTGGAACAGATTGCTTCTCTTTCAGAGAAATGCATGTGAGTTTCTGTTGAATGCTTGTAAGTAGCTTAAGGCACATTCAAAGGAAAGGGATTTTCTCTGAAAGGACAGCATTTAGAAAGTGAAGCAACACTCCATTCACTTCGCACAGTGAATTGAAGTGTTGGAACAGACTGCTTCTCTTTCAGAGAAACGCATGTGAGTTTTTTGTGAATGCTTGAAAGTAGTTTAAGGCACTTTCAATGGAAAGTGATTTTCTCTGAAAGGACAGCATTTAGAAAGTGAGGCAACACTCCATTCACTTCGCACAGTGAATTGAAGTGTTTGAACAGACTGCTTCTCTTTCAGAGAAACACATGTAAGTTTCTTCCTAATGCTTGCACGTAGCTTAAGGCACTTTCAAAGGAAGGTGATTTTCTCTGAAAGGACAGCATTTAGAAAGTGAAGCAACACTCCATTCACTTCGCACAGTGAATTGAAGTGTTGGAACAGACTGCTTCTCTTTCAGAGAAACGCATGTGAGTTTCTGGTGAAGGCTTGTAAGTAGCTTAAGTCACTTTCAAAGGAACATAATTTTCTCTGAAAGGACAGCATTTAGAAAGTGAAGCAACACTCCATTCACTTCGCACAGTGAGTTGAAGTGTTGGAACAGAGTGCTTCTCTTTCAGGGAAATGCATGTGAGTTTCTTCCTAATGCTTGCAAGTAGCTTAAGGCACTTTCAAAGGAAAGTGATTTTCTCTGAAAGGACATAATTTAGAAAGTGAAGCAACACTCCATTCACTTCGCACAGTGAATTGAAGTGTTGGAACAGACTGCTTCTCTTTCAGAGAAACGCATGTGAGTTTTTTTGAATGCTTGAAAGTAGTTTAAGGCACTTTTAATGGAAAGTGATTTTCTCTGAAAGGACAGAATTTAGAAAGTGAAGCAACACTCCATTCACTTCGCACAGTGAATTGAAGTGTTGGAACAGACTGCTTCTCTTTCAGAGAAATGTATGTGAGTTTCTGTTGAATGCTTATAAGTAGCTTAAGGCACTTTCAAAGGAAAGTGATTTTCTCTTAAAGGACAGCATTTCGAAAGTGAGGCAACACTCCATTCACTTTCCACAGTGAATTGAAGTGTTGGAACAGATTGCTTCTCTTTCAGAGAAACACATGTGAGTTTCTGGTGAATGCTTGTAAGTAGCTTAAGGTATTTTCAAAGGAACGTGATTTTCTCGGAAAGGACAGCATTTAGAAAGTGAAGTAACATTCCATTCACTTCGCACAGTGAATTGAAGTGTTGGAACAGACTGCTTCTCTTTCAGAGAAACGCATGTGTGTTTCCTGTGAATGCTAGAAAGTAGCTTAAGGCACTTTCAAAGGAAAGTGATTTTCTCTGAAAGGACAGCATTTAGAAAGTGAGGCAACACTCCATTCACTTCGTGCAGTGAATTGAAGTGTTGGAACAGACTGCTTCTCTTTCAGAGAAACGCATGTAAGTTTCTTCCTAATGCTTGCACGTAGCTTAAGGCACTTTCAAAGGAAGGTGATTTTCTCTGAAAGGACAGCATTTAGAAAGTGAAGCAACACTCCATTCACTTCGCACAGTGAATTGAAGTGTTGGAACAGACTGCTTCTCTTTCAGAGAAACGCATGTGAGTTTCTGGTGAAGGCTTGTAAGTAGCTTAAGTCACTTTCAAAGGAACATAATTTTCTCTGAAAGGACAGCATTTAGAAAGTAAAGCAACACTCCATTCCCTTCGTGCAATGAATTGAAGTGTAGGAACAGACTGCTTCTCTTTCAGAGAAATGCATGTGAGTTTCTGTTGAATGCTTGCAAGTAGCTTAAGGCACTTTCAAAGGAAAGTGATTTTCTCTGAAAGGACAGCATTTAGAAAGTGAAGCAACACTCCATTCACTTCGCACAGAGAATTGAAGTGTTGGAACAGACTGCTTCTCTTTCAGAGAAATGCATGTGAGTTTCTGTTGAATGCTTGTAAGTAGCTTAAGGCACATTCAAAGCAAAGGGATTTTCTCTGAAAGGACAGCATTTAGAAAGCGAAGCAACACTCCATTCACTTCGCACAGTGAATTGAAGTGTTGGAACAGACTGCTTCTCTTTCAGAGAAACGCATGTGAGTTTCTTCCTAATGCTTGCAAGTAGCTTAAGGCACTATCAAAAGAAAGTGATTTTCTCTGAAAGGACAGCATTTAGAAAGTGAAGCAACACTACATTCAATTCGCACAGTGAATTGAAGTGTTGGAACAGACTGCTTCTCTTTCAGAGAAACGCATGTGAGTTTCTGGTGAAGGCTTGTAAGTAGCTTAAGTCACTTTCAAAGGAACATAATTTTCTCTGAAAGGACAGCATTTAGAAAGTGAAGCAACACTCCATTCACTTCGCACAGTGAGTTGAAGTGTTGGAACAGAGTGCTTCTCTTTCAGGGAAATGCATGTGAGTGTCTTCCTAATGCTTGCAAGTAGCTTAAGGCACTTTCAAAGGAAAGTGATTTTCTCTGAAAGGACAGCATTTAGAAAGTGAAGCAACACTCCATTCACTTCGCAAAGCGAATTGAAGTGTTGGAACAGACTGCTTCTCTTTCAGAGAAACGCATGTGAGTTTTTTGTGAATGCTTGAAAGTAGTTTAAGGCACTTTCAATGGAAAGTGATTTTCTCTGAAAGGACAGCATTCAGAAAGTGAGGCAACACTCCATTCACTTCGCACAGTGAATTGAAGTGTTGGAACAGACTGCTTCTCTTTCAGAGAAACGCATGTGAGTTTCTTCCTAATGCTTGCAAGTAGCTTAAGGCACTTTCAAAGGAAAGTGATTTTCTCTGAAAGGACAGCATTTAGAAAGTGAAGCAACACTCCATTCACTTCGCACAGTGAATTGAAGTGTTGGAACAGACTGCTTCTCTTTCAGAGAAACGCATGTGAGTCTGGTGAATGCTTGAAAGTAGTTTAAGGCACTTTCAATGGAAAGTGATTTTCTCTGAAAGGACAGAATTTAGAAAGTGAGGCAACACTCCATTCACTTCGCACAGTGAATTGAAGTGTTGGAACAGACTGCTTCTCTTTCAGAGAAATGCATGTGAGTTTCTGTTGAATGCTTGTAAGTAGCTTAATGCACTTTCAAAGGAAAGTGATTTTCTCTGAAGGACAGCATTTCGAAAGTGAGGCAACACTCCATTCACTTTGCACAGTGAATTGAAGTGTTGGAACAGATTGCTTCTCTTTCAGATAAACACATGTGAGTTTCTGGTGAATGCTTGTAAGTAGCTTAAGGCATTTTTAAAGGAACGTGATTTTCTCGGAAAGTACAGCATTTAGAAAGTGAAGTAACATTCCATTCACTTCGCACAGTGAATTGAAGTGTTGGAACAGACTGCTTCTCTTTCAGAGAAACGCATGTGTGTTTTCTGTGAATGCTAGAAAGTAGCTTAAGGCACTTTCAAAGGAAAGTAATTTTCTCTGAAAGGACAGCATTTAGAAAGTGAAGTAACATTCCATTCACTTCGCACAGTGAATTGAAGTGTTGGAACAGACTGCTTCTCTTACAGAGAAATGCATGTGAGTTTCTGTTGAATGCTTGTAAGTAGCTCAAGGCTCTTTCAAAGGAAAGTGATTTTCTCTGAAAGGACAGCATTTAGAAAGTAAAGCAACACTCCATTCCCTTCGCGCAATGAATTGAAGTGTTGGAACAGACTGCTTCTCTTTCATAGAAACGCATTAGTGTTTCTTGTGAATGCTTGCAAGTAGCTTAAGGCACTTTCAAAGGAAAGTGATTTTCTCTGAAAGGACAGCATTTAGAAAGTGAAGCAACACTCCATTCACTTCGCACAGAGAATTGAAGTGTTGGAACAGATTGCTTCTCTTTCAGAGAAATGCATGTGAGTTTCTGTTGAATGCTTGTAAGTAGCTTAAGGCACATTCAAAGGAAAGGGATTTTCTCTGTAAGGACAGCATTTAGAAAGTGAAGCAACACTCCATTCACTTCGCACAGTGAATTGAAGTGTTGGAACAGACTGCTTCTCTTTCAGAGAAACGCATGTGAGTTTTTTGTGAATGCTTGAAAGTAGTTTAAGGCACTTTCAATGGAAAGTGATTTTCTCTGAAAGGACAGCATTTAGAAAGTGAGGCAACACTCCATTCACTTCGCACAGTGAATTGAAGTGTTGGAACAGACTGCTTCTCTTTCAGAGAAACACATGTAAGTTTCTTCCTAATGCTTGCACGTAGCTTAAGGCACTTTCAAAGGAAGGTGATTTTCTCTGAAAGGACAGCATTTAGAAAGTGAAGCAACACTCCATTCACTTCGCACAGTGAATTGAAGTGTTGGAACAGACTGCTTCTCTTTCAGAGAAACGCATGTGAGTTTCTGGTGAAGGCTTGTAAGTAGCTTAAGTCACTTTCAAAGGAACATATTTTTCTCTGAAAGGACAGCATTTAGAAAGTGAAGCAACACTCCATTCACTTCGCACAGTGAGTTGAAGTGTTGGAACAGAGTGCTTCTCTTTCAGGGAAATGCATGTGAATTTCTTCCTAATGCTTGCAAGTAGCTTAAGGCACTTTCAAAGGAAAGTGATTTTCTCTGAAAGGACATAATTTAGAAAGTGAAGCAACACTCCATTCACTTCGCACAGTGAATTGAAGTGTTGGAACAGACTGCTTCTCTTTCAGAGAAACGCATGTGAGTTTTTTTGAATGCTTGAAAGTAGTTTAAGGCACTTTTAATGGAAAGTGATTTTCTCTGAAAGGACAGAATTTAGAAAGTGAAGCAACACTCCATTCACTTCGCACAGTGAATTGAAGTGTTGGAACAGACTGCTTCTCTTTCAGAGAAATGTATGTGAGTTTCTGTTGAATGCTTGTAAGTAGCTTAAGGCACTTTCAAAGGAAAGTGATTTTCTCTTAAAGGACAGCATTTCGAAAGTGAGGCAACACTCCATTCACTTTCCACAGTGAATTGAAGTGTTGGAACAGATTGCTTCTCTTTCAGAGAAACACATGTGAGTTTCTGGTGAATGCTTGTAAGTAGCTTAAGGTATTTTCAAAGGAACGTGATTTTCTCGGAAAGGACAGCATTTAGAAAGTGAAGTAACATTCCATTCACTTCGCACAGTGAATTGAAGTGTTGGAACAGACTGCTTCTCTTTCAGAGAAACGCATGTGTGTTTCCTGTGAATGCTAGAAAGTAGCTTAAGGCACTTTCAAAGGAAAGTGATTTTCTCTGAAAGGACAGCATTTAGAAAGTGAAGTAACATTCCATTCACTTCGCACAGTGAATTGAAGTGTTGGAACAGACTGCTTCTCTTTCAGAGAAATGCATGTGAGTTTCTGTTGAATGCTTGTAAGTAGCTCAAGGCTCTTTCAAAGGAAAGTGATTTTCTCTGAAAGGACAGCATTTAGAAAGTAAAGCAACACTCCATTCCCTTCGCGCAATGAATTGAAGTGTTGGAACTGACTGCTTCTCTTTCATAGAAACGCATTAGTGTTTCTTGTGAATGCTTTCAAGTAGCTAAAGTAGCACTTTCAAAGGAAAGTGATTTTCTCTGAAAGGACAGCATTTAGAAAGTGAAGCAACACTCCATTCACTTCACACAGAGAATTGAAGTGTTGGAACAGATTGCTTCTCTTTCAGAGAAATGCATGTGAGTTTCTGTTGAATGCTTGTAAGTAGCTTAAGGCACATTCAAAGGAAAGGGATTTTCTCTGAAAGGACAGCATTTAGAAAGTGAAGCAACACTCCATTCACTTCGCACAGCGAATTGAAGTGTTGGAACAGACTGCTTCTCTTTCAGAGAAACGCATGTGAGTTTTTTGTGAATGCTTGAAAGTAGTTTAAGGCACTTTCAATGGAAAGTGATTTTCTCTGAAAGGACAGCATTCAGAAAGTGAGGCAACACTCCATTCACTTCGCACAGTGAATTGAAGTGTTGGAACAGACGGCTTCTCTTTCAGAGAAACGCATGTGAGTTTCTTCCTAATGCTTGCAAGTAGCTTAAGGCACTTTCAAAGGAAAGTGATTTTCTCTGAAAGGACAGCATTTAGAAAGTGAAGCAACACTCCCTTCACTTCGCACAGTGAATTGAAGTGTTGGAACATACTGCTTCTCTTTCAGAGAAATGCATGTGAGTTTCTGTTGAATGCTTGTAAGTAGCTTAATGCACTTTCAAAGGAAAGTGATTTTCTCTGAAGGACAGCATTTCGAAAGTGAGGCAACACTCCATTCACTTTGCACAGTGAATTGAAGTGTTGGAACAGATTGCTTCTCTTTCAGAGAAACGCAATAGTGTTTCTTGTGAATGCTTGCAAGTAGCTTAAGGCAATTTCAAAGGAAAGTGATTTTCTCTGAAAGGACAGCATTTAGAAAGTGAAGCAACACTCCATTCACTTCGCACAGAGAATTGAAGTGTTGGAACAGATTGCTTCTCTTTCAGAGAAATGCATGTGAGTTTCTGTTGAATGCTTGTAAGTAGCTTAAGGCACATTCAAAGGAAAGGGATTTTCTCTGAAAGGACAGCATTTAGAAAGTGAAGCAACACTCCATTCACTTCGCACAGTGAATTGAAGTGTTGGAACAGACTGCTTCTCTTTCAGAGAAATGCATGTGAGTTTCTGTTGAATGCTTGTAAGTAGCTTAAGGCACTTTCAAAGGAAAGTGATTTTCTCTAAAAGGACAGCATTTCGAAAGTGAGGCAACACTCCATTCACTTTCCACAGTGAATTGAAGTGTTGGAACAGATTGCTTCTCTTTCAGAGAAACACATGTGAGTTTCTGGTGAATGCTTGTAAGTAGCTTAAGGTATTTTCAAAGGAACGTGATTTTCTCGGAAAGGACAGCATTTAGAAAGTGAAGTAACATTCCATTCACTTCGCACAGTGAATTGAAGTGTTGGAACAGACTGCTTCTCTTTCAGAGAAACGCATGTGTGTTTCCTGTGAAAGCTAGAAAGTAGCTTAAGGCACTTTCAAAGGAAAGTGATTTTCTCTGAAAGGACAGCATTTAGAAAGTGAAGTAACATTCCATTCACTTCGCACAGTGAATTGAAGTGTTGGAACAGACTGCTTCTCTTTCAGAGAAATGCATGTGAGTTTCTGTTGAATGCTTGTAAGTAGCTCAAGGCTCTTTCAAAGGAAAGTGATTTTCTCTGAAAGGACAGCACTTAGAAAGTAAAGCAACACTCCATTCCCTTCGCGCAATGAATTGAAGTGTTGGAACAGACTGCTTCTCTTTCATAGAAATGCATTAGTGTTTCTTGTGAAAGCTTTCAAGTAGCTTAAGGCACTTTCAAAGGAAAGTGATTTTCTCTGAAAGGACAGCATTTAGAAAGTGAAGCAACACTCCATTCACTTCGCACAGTGAATTGAAGTGTTGGAACAGAATGCTTCTCTTTCAGAGAAACGCATGTGAGTTTCTTCCTAATGCTTGCAAGAAGCTTAAGGCACTTTCAAAGGAAAGTGATTTTCTCTGAAAGGACAGCATTTAGAAAGTGAAGCAACACTCCATTCACTTCGCACAGTGAATTGAAGTGTTGGAACAGACTGCTTCTCTTTCAGAGAAACGCATGTGAGTTTCTGGTGAATGCTTGTAAGTAGCTTAAGGCACTTTCAAAGGAAAGTGATTTTCTCTGAAAGGACAGCATTTAGAAAGTGAAGCAACACTCCATTCCCTTCGTGTAGTGAATTGAAGTGTTGGAACAGAGTGCTTCTCTTTCATAGAAACGCATTAGTGTTTCTTGTGAATGCTTGCAAGTTGCTTAAGGCACTTTCAAAAAAAAGTGATTTTCTCTGAAAGGACAGCATTTAGAAAGTGAAGCAACACTCCTTTCACTTTGTACAGTGAATTGAAGTGTTGGAACAGACTGCTTCTCTTTCAGAGAAACGCATGTGAGTTTCTGTTAAATGCTTTTAAGTAGCTTAAGGCATTTTCAAAGGAACGTGATTTTCTCGGAAAGGACAGCATTTAGAAAATGAAGTAACATTCCATTCACTTCGCACAGTGAATTGAAGTGTTGGAACAGACTGCTTCTCTTTCAGAGAAACGCATGTGAGTTTCTGGTGAATGCTTGTAAGTAGCTTAAAGCAATTTCAAAGGAACGTGATTTTCTCTGAAAGGACAGCATTTAGAAAGTGAAGCAACACTCCATTCACTTCGCACAGTGAATTGAAGTATTGGAAGAGAAGGCTTCTCTTTCAGAGAAATGCATGTGAGTTTCTGTTGAATGCTTGAAAGTTGCTTAAGGCACTTTCAAACAAAAGTGATTTTCTCTGAAAGGACAGGATTTAGAAAGTGAAACAACACTCCATTCACTTCACACAGTGAATTGAAGTGTTGGAACAGACTGCTTCTATTTCAGAGAAACGCATGTGTGTTTCCTGTGAATGCTTGCAAGTAGCTTAAGGCACTTTCAAAGGAAAGTGATTTTCTCTGAAAGGACAGCATTTAGAAAGTGAAGCAACACTCCATTCACTTCGCACAGAGAACTGAAGTGTTGGAACAGACTGCTTCTCTTTCAGAGAAATGCATGTGAGTTTCTGCTGAATGCTTGTAAGTAGCTTAAGGCACTTTCAAAGGAAAGTGATTTTCTCTGAAAGGACATAATTTAGAAAGTGAAGCAACACTCCATTCACTTCGCACAGTGAATTGAAGTGTTGGAACAGACTGCTTCTCTTTCAGAGAAACGCATGTAAGTTTCTTCCTAATGCTTGCACGTAGCTTATGGCACTTTCAAAGGAAGGTGATTTTCTCTGAAAGGACAGCATTTAGAAAGTGAAGTAACACTCCATTCACTTCGCACAGTGAATTGAAGTGTTGGAACAGACTGCTTCTCTTTCCGAGAAATTCATGTGAGTTTCTGGTGAATGCTTGTAAGTAGCTTAAGGCAATTTCAAAGGAACGTGATTTTCTCTGAAAGGACAGCATTTAGAAAGTGAAGCAACACTCCATTCACTTCGCACAGTGAATTGAAGTGTTGGAAGAGAAGGCTTCTCTTTCAGAGAAATGCATGTGAATTTCTTGTGAATGCTTGAAAGTTGCTTAAGGCACTTTCTAACAAAAGTGATTTTCTCTGAAAGGATAGGATTTAGAAAGTGAAACAACACTCCATTCACTTCACACAGTGAATTGAAGTGTTGGAACAGACTGCTTCTTTTTCAGAGAAACGCATGTGTGTTTCCTGTGAATGCTTGCAAGTAGCTTAAGGCACTTTCAAAGGAAAGTGATTTTCTCTGAAAGGACAGCATTTAGAAAGTGAAGCAACACTCCATTCACTTCGCAAAGAGAATTGAAGTGTTGGAACAGACTGCTTCTCTTTCATAGAAACGCATTAGTGTTTCTTGTGAATGCTTTCAAGTAGCTAAAGTAGCACTTTCAAAGGAAAGTGATTTTCTCTGAAAGGACAGCATTTAGAAAGTGAAGCAACACTCCATTCACTTCACACAGAGAATTGAAGTGTTGGAACAGATTGCTTCTCTTTCAGAGAAATGCATGTGAGTTTCTGTTGAATGCTTGTAAGTAGCTTAAGGCACATTCAAAGGAAAGGGATTTTCTCTGAAAGGACAGCATTTAGAAAGTGAAGCAACACTCCATTCACTTCGCACAGCGAATTGAAGTGTTGGAACAGACTGCTTCTCTTTCAGAGAAACGCATGTGAGTTTTTTGTGAATGCTTGAAAGTAGTTTAAGGCACTTTCAATGGAAAGTGATTTTCTCTGAAAGGACAGCATTCAGAAAGTGAGGCAACACTCCATTCACTTCGCACAGTGAATTGAAGTGTTGGAACAGACGGCTTCTCTTTCAGAGAAACGCATGTGAGTTTCTTCCTAATGCTTGCAAGTAGCTTAAGGCACTTTCAAAGGAAAGTGTTTTTCTCTGAAAGGACAGCATTTGGAAAGTGAAGCAACACTCCCTTCACTTCGCACAGTGAATTGAAGTGTTGGAACATACTGCTTCTCTTTCAGAGAAATGCATGTGAGTTTCTGTTGAATGCTTGTAAGTAGCTTAATGCACTTTCAAAGGAAAGTGATTTTCTCTGAAGGACAGCATTTCGAAAGTGAGGCAACACTCCATTCACTTTGCACAGTGAATTGAAGTGTTGGAACAGATTGCTTCTCTTTCAGAGAAACGCAATAATGTTTCTTGTGAATGCTTGCAAGTAGCTTAAGGCAATTTCAAAGGAAAGTGATTTTCTCTGAAAGGACAGCATTTAGAAAGTGAAGCAACACTCCATTCACTTCGCACAGAGAATTGAAGTGTTGGAACAGATTGCTTCTCTTTCAGAGAAATGCATGTGAGTTTCTGTTGAATGCTTGTAAGTAGCTTAAGGCACATTCAAAGGAAAGGGATTTTCTCTGAAAGGACAGCATTTAGAAAGTGAAGCAACACTCCATTCACTTCGCACAGTGAATTGAAGTGTTGGAACAGACTGCTTCTCTTTCAGAGAAATGCATGTGAGTTTCTGTTGAATGCTTGTAAGTAGCTTAAGGCACTTTCAAAGGAAAGTGATTTTCTCTAAAAGGACAGCATTTCGAAAGTGAGGCAACACTCCATTCACTTTCCACAGTGAATTGAAGTGTTGGAACAGATTGCTTCTCTTTCAGAGAAACACATGTGAGTTTCTGGTGAATGCTTGTAAGTAGCTTAAGGTATTTTCAAAGGAACGTGATTTTCTCGGAAAGGACAGCATTTAGAAAGTGAAGTAACATTCCATTCACTTCGCACAGTGAATTGAAGTGTTGGAACAGACTGCTTCTCTTTCAGAGAAACGCATGTGTGTTTCCTGTGAAAGCTAGAAAGTAGCTTAAGGCACTTTCAAAGGAAAGTGATTTTCTCTGAAAGGACAGCATTTAGAAAGTGAAGTAACATTCCATTCACTTTGCACAGTGAATTGAAGTGTTGGAACAGACTGCTTCTCTTTCAGAGAAATGCATGTGAGTTTCTGTTGAATGCTTGTAAGTAGCTCAAGGCTCTTTCAAAGGAAAGTGATTTTCTCTGAAAGGACAGCACTTAGAAAGTAAAGCAACACTCCATTCCCTTCGCGCAATGAATTGAAGTGTTGGAACAGACTGCTTCTCTTTCATAGAAATGCATTAGTGTTTCTTGTGAAAGCTTTCAAGTAGCTTAAGGCACTTTCAAAGGAAAGTGATTTTCTCTGAAAGGACAGCATTTAGAAAGTGAAGCAACACTCCATTCACTTCGCACAGTGAATTGAAGTGTTGGAACAGAATGCTTCTCTTTCAGAGAAACGCATGTGAGTTTCTTCCTAATGCTTGCAAGAAGCTTAAGGCACTTTCAAAGGAAAGTGATTTTCTCTGAAAGGACAGCATTTAGAAAGTGAAGCAACACTCCATTCACTTCGCACAGTGAATTGAAGTGTTGGAACAGACTGCTTCTCTTTCAGAGAAACGCATGTGAGTTTCTGGTGAATGCTTGTAAGTAGCTTAAGGCACTTTCAAAGGAAAGTGATTTTCTCTGAAAGGACAGCATTTAGAAAGTGAAGCAACACTCCATTCCCTTCGTGTAGTGAATTGAAGTGTTGGAACAGAGTGCTTCTCTTTCGTAGAAACGCATTAGTGTTTCTTGTGAATGCTTGCAAGTTGCTTAAGGCACTTTCAAAAAAAAGTGATTTTCTCTGAAAGGACAGCATTTAGAAAGTGAAGCAACACTCCTTTCACTTTGTACAGTGAATTGAAGTGTTGGAACAGACTGCTTCTCTTTCAGAGAAACGCATGTGAGTTTCTGTTAAATGCTTTTAAGTAGCTTAAGGCATTTTCAAAGGAACGTGATTTTCTCGGAAAGGACAGCATTTAGAAAATGAAGTAACATTCCATTCACTTCGCACAGTGAATTGAAGTGTTGGAACAGACTGCTTCTCTTTCAGAGAAACGCATGTGAGTTTCTGGTGAATGCTTGTAAGTAGCTTAAGGCAATTTCAAAGGAACGTGATTTTCTCTGAAAGGACAGCATTTAGAAAGTGAAGCAACACTCCATTCACTTCGCACAGTGAATTGAAGTGTTGGAACAGACTGCTTCTCTTTCAGAGAAATGCATGTGAGTTTCTGGTGAATGCTTGTAAGTAGCTTAAGGCAATTTCAAAGGAACGTGATTTTCTCTGAAAGGACAGCATTTAGAAAGTGAAGCAACACTCCATTCACTTCGCACAGTGAATTGAAGTGTTGGAAGAGAAGGCTTCTCTTTCAGAGAAATGCATGTGAGTTTCTGTTGAATGCTTGAAAGTTGCTTAAGGCACTTTCAAACAAAAGTGATTTTCTCTGAAAGGACAGGATTTAGAAAGTGAAACAACACTCCATTCACTTCACACAGTGAATTGAAGTGTTGGAACAGACTGCTTCTATTTCAGAGAAACGCATGTGTGTTTCCTGTGAATGCTTGCAAGTAGCTTAAGGCACTTTCAAAGGAAAGTGATTTTCTCTGAAAGGACAGCATTTAGAAAGTGAAGCAACACTCCATTCACTTCGCACAGAGAATTGAAGTGTTGGAACAGACTGCTTCTCTTTCAGAGAAATGCATGTGAGTTTCTGCTGAATGCTTGTAAGTAGCTTAAGGCACTTTCAAAGGAAAGTGATTTTCTCTGAAAGGACATAATTTAGAAAGTGAAGCAACACTCCATTCACTTCGCACAGTGAATTGAAGTGTTGGAACAGACTGCTTCTCTTTCAGAGAAACGCATGTAAGTTTCTTCCTAATGCTTGCACGTAGCTTATGGCACTTTCAAAGGAAGGTGATTTTCTCTGAAAGGACAGCATTTAGAAAGTGAAGTAACACTCCATTCACTTCGCACAGTGAATTGAAGTGTTGGAACAGACTGCTTCTCTTTCCGAGAAATTCATGTGAGTTTCTGGTGAATGCTTGTAAGTAGCTTAAGGCAATTTCAAAGGAACGTGATTTTCTCTGAAAGGACAGCATTTAGAAAGTGAAGCAACACTCCATTCACTTCGCACAGTGAATTGAAGTGTTGGAAGAGAAGGCTTCTCTTTCAGAGAAATGCATGTGAATTTCTTGTGAATGCTTGAAAGTTGCTTAAGGCACTTTCTAACAAAAGTGATTTTCTCTGAAAGGATAGGATTTAGAAAGTGAAACAACACTCCATTCACTTCACACAGTGAATTGAAGTGTTGGAACAGACTGCTTCTTTTTCAGAGAAACGCATGTGTGTTTCCTGTGAATGCTTGCAAGTAGCTTAAGGCACTTTCAAAGGAAAGTGATTTTCTCTGAAAGGACAGCATTTAGAAAGTGAAGCAACACTCCATTCACTTCGCAAAGAGAATTGAAGTGTTGGAACAGACTGCTTCTCTTTCAGAGAAATGCATGTGAGTTTCTGTTGAATGCTTGTAAGTAGCTTAAGGCACTTTCAAAGGAAAGTGATTTTCTCTGAAAGGACATAATTTAGAAAGTGAAGCAACACTCCATTCACTTCGCACAGTGAATTGAAGTGTTGGAACAGACTCCTTCTCTTTCAGAGAAATGCATGTGAGTTTCTGTTGAATGCTTGTAAGTAGCTTAAGGCACTTTCAAAGGAAAGTGATTTTCTCTGAGGACAGCATTTAGAAAGTGAAGCAACACTCCATTCACTTCGCACAGTGAATTGAAGTGTTGGAACAGACTGCTTCTCTTTCAGAGAAACGCATGTGAGTTTCTGGTGAATGCTTGTAAGTAGCTTAAGGCACTTTCAAAGGAAAGTGATTTTCTCTGAAAGGACAGCATTTTGAAAGTGAAGCAACACTCCATTCACTTCGCACAGTGAATTGAAGTGTTGGAACAGACTGCGTCTCTTTCAGAGAAACGCATGTGAGTTTCTTCCTAATGCTTGCAAGTAGCTTAAGGCTCTTTCAAAGGAAAGTGATTTTCTCTGAAAGGACAGCATTTAGAAAGTGAAGCAACACTCCATTCACTTCGCACAGAGAATTGAAGTGTTGGAACAGATTGCTTCTCTTTCAGAGAAATGCATGTGAGTTTCTGTTGAATGCTTGTAAGTAGCTTAAGGCACATTCAAAGGAAAGGGATTTTCTCTGAAAGGACAGCATTTAGAAAGTGAAGCAACACTCCATTCACTTCGCACAGTGAATTGAAGTGTTGGAACAGACTGCTTCTCTTTCAGAGAAATGCATGTGAGTTTCTGTTGAATGCTTGTAAGTAGCTTAAGGCACTTTCAAAGGAAAGTGATTTTCTCTAAAAGGACAGCATTTCGAAAGTGAGGCAACACTCCATTCACTTTCCACAGTGAATTGAAGTGTTGGAACAGATTGCTTCTCTTTCAGAGAAACACATGTGAGTTTCTGGTGAATGCTTGTAAGTAGCTTAAGGTATTTTCAAAGGAACGTGATTTTCTCGGAAAGGACAGCATTTAGAAAGTGAAGTAACATTCCATTCACTTCGCACAGTGAATTGAAGTGTTGGAACAGACTGCTTCTCTTTCAGAGAAACGCATGTGTGTTTCCTGTGAAAGCTAGAAAGTAGCTTAAGGCACTTTCAAAGGAAAGTGATTTTCTCTGAAAGGACAGCATTTAGAAAGTGAAGTAACATTCCATTCACTTCGCACAGTGAATTGAAGTGTTGGAACAGACTGCTTCTCTTTCAGAGAAATGCATGTGAGTTTCTGTTGAATGCTTGTAAGTAGCTCAAGGCTCTTTCAAAGGAAAGTGATTTTCTCTGAAAGGACAGCACTTAGAAAGTAAAGCAACACTCCATTCCCTTCGCGCAATGAATTGAAGTGTTGGAACAGACTGCTTCTCTTTCATAGAAATGCATTAGTGTTTCTTGTGAAAGCTTTCAAGTAGCTTAAGGCACTTTCAAAGGAAAGTGATTTTCTCTGAAAAGACAGCATTTAGAAAGTGAAGCAACACTCCATTCACTTCGCACAGTGAATTGAAGTGTTGGAACAGAATGCTTCTCTTTCAGAGAAACGCATGTGAGTTTCTTCCTAATGCTTGCAAGAAGCTTAAGGCACTTTCAAAGGAAAGTGATTTTCTCTGAAAGGACAGCATTTAGAAAGTGAAGCAACACTCCATTCACTTCGCACAGTGAATTGAAGTGTTGGAACAGACTGCTTCTCTTTCAGAGAAACGCATGTGAGTTTCTGGTGAATGCTTGTAAGTAGCTTAAGGCACTTTCAAAGGAAAGTGATTTTCTCTGAAAGGACAGCATTTAGAAAGTGAAGCAACACTCCATTCCCTTCGTGTAGTGAATTGAAGTGTTGGAACAGAGTGCTTCTCTTTCGTAGAAACGCATTAGTGTTTCTTGTGAATGCTTGCAAGTTGCTTAAGGCACTTTCAAAAAAAAGTGATTTTCTCTGAAAGGACAGCATTTAGAAAGTGAAGCAACACTCCTTTCACTTTGTACAGTGAATTGAAGTGTTGGAACAGACTGCTTCTCTTTCAGAGAAACGCATGTGAGTTTCTGTTAAATGCTTTAAAGTAGCTTAAGGCATTTTCAAAGGAACGTGATTTTCTCGGAAAGGACAGCATTTAGAAAATGAAGTAACATTCCATTCACTTCGCACAGTGAATTGAAGTGTTGGAACAGACTGCTTCTCTTTCAGAGAAACGCATGTGAGTTTCTGGTGAATGCTTGTAAGTAGCTTAAGGCAATTTCAAAGGAACGTGATTTTCTCTGAAAGGACAGCATTTAGAAAGTGAAGCAACACTCCATTCACTTCGCACAGTGAATTGAAGTGTTGGAACAGACTGCTTCTCTTTCAGAGAAATGCATGTGAGTTTCTGGTGAATGCTTGTAAGTAGCTTAAGGCAATTTCAAAGGAACGTGATTTTCTCTGAAAGGACAGCATTTAGAAAGTGAAGCAACACTCCATTCACTTCGCACAGTGAATTGAAGTGTTGGAAGAGAAGGCTTCTCTTTCAGAGAAATGCATGTGAGTTTCTGTTGAATGCTTGAAAGTTGCTTAAGGCACTTTCAAACAAAAGTGATTTTCTCTGAAAGGACAGGATTTAGAAAGTGAAACAACACTCCATTCACTTCACACAGTGAATTGAAGTGTTGGAACAGACTGCTTCTATTTCAGAGAAACGCATGTGTGTTTCCTGTGAATGCTTGCAAGTAGCTTAAGGCACTTTCAAAGGAAAGTGATTTTCTCTGAAAGGACAGCATTTAGAAAGTGAAGCAACACTCCATTCACTTCGCACAGAGAATTGAAGTGTTGGAACAGACTGCTTCTCTTTCAGAGAAATGCATGTGAGTTTCTGCTGAATGCTTGTAAGTAGCTTAAGGCACTTTCAAAGGAAAGTGATTTTCTCTGAAAGGACATAATTTAGAAAGTGAAGCAACACTCCATTCACTTCGCACAGTGAATTGAAGTGTTGGAACAGACTGCTTCTCTTTCAGAGAAACGCATGTAAGTTTCTTCCTAATGCTTGCACGTAGCTTATGGCACTTTCAAAGGAAGGTGATTTTCTCTGAAAGGACAGCATTTAGAAAGTGAAGTAACACTCCATTCACTTCGCACAGTGAATTGAAGTGTTGGAACAGACTGCTTCTCTTTCCGAGAAATTCATGTGAGTTTCTGGTGAATGCTTGTAAGTAGCTTAAGGCAATTTCAAAGGAACGTGATTTTCTCTGAAAGGACAGCATTTAGAAAGTGAAGCAACACTCCATTCACTTCGCACAGTGAATTGAAGTGTTGGAAGAGAAGGCTTCTCTTTCAGAGAAATGCATGTGAATTTCTTGTGAATGCTTGAAAGTTGCTTAAGGCACTTTCTAACAAAAGTGATTTTCTCTGAAAGGATAGGATTTAGAAAGTGAAACAACACTCCATTCACTTCACACAGTGAATTGAAGTGTTGGAACAGACTGCTTCTTTTTCAGAGAAACGCATGTGTGTTTCCTGTGAATGCTTGCAAGTAGCTTAAGGCACTTTCAAAGGAAAGTGATTTTCTCTGAAAGGACAGCATTTAGAAAGTGAAGCAACACTCCATTCACTTCGCAAAGAGAATTGAAGTGTTGGAACAGACTGCTTCTCTTTCAGAGAAATGCATGTGAGTTTCTGTTGAATGCTTGTAAGTAGCTTAAGGCACTTTCAAAGGAAAGTGATTTTCTCTGAAAGGACATAATTTAGAAAGTGAAGCAACACTCCATTCACTTCGCACAGTGAATTGAAGTGTTGGAACAGACTCCTTCTCTTTCAGAGAAATGCATGTGAGTTTCTGTTGAATGCTTGTAAGTAGCTTAAGGCACTTTCAAAGGAAAGTGATTTTCTCTGAAAGGACAGCATTTAGAAAGTGAAGCAACACTCCATTCACTTCGCACAGTGAATTGAAGTGTTGGAACAGACTGCTTCTCTTTCAGAGAAACGCATGTGAGTTTCTGGTGAATGCTTGTAAGTAGCTTAAGGCACTTTCAAAGGAAAGTGATTTTCTCTGAAAGGACAGCATTTTGAAAGTGAAGCAACACTCCATTCACTTCGCACAGTGAATTGAAGTGTTGGAACAGACTGCGTCTCTTTCAGAGAAACGCATGTGAGTTTCTTCCTAATGCTTGCAAGTAGCTTAAGGCTCTTTCAAAGGAAAGTGATTTTCTCTGAAAGGACAGCATTTAGAAAGTGAAGCAACACTCCATTCACTTCGCACAGTGAATTGAAGTGTTGGAACAGACTGCTTCTCTTTCAGAGAAACGCATGTGAGTTTCTGGTGAATGCTTGTAAGTAGCTTAAGGCACTTTCAAAGGAAAGTGATTTTTTCTGAAAGGACAGCATTTAGAAAGTGAAGCAACACTCCATTCCCTTCGTGTAGTGAATAGAAGTGTTGGAACAGAGTGCTTCTCTTTCATAGAAACGCATTAGTGTTTCTTGTGAATGCTTGCAAGTTGCTTAAGGCACTTTCAAAGGAAAGTGATTTTCTCTGAAAGGACAGCATTTAGAAAGTGAAGCAACACTCCTTTCACTTTGTACAGTGAATTGAAGTGTTGGAACAGATTGCTTCTCTTTCAGAGAAACACATGTTAGTTTCTGTTAAATGCTTGTAAGTAGCTTAAGGCATTTTCAAAGGAACGTGATTTTCTCGGAAAGTACAGCATTTAGAAAGTGAAGTAACATTCCATTCACTTCGCACAGTGAATTGAAGTGTTGGAACAGACTGCTTCTCTTTCAGAGAAACGCAGGTGAGTTTTTTGTGAATGCTTGAAAGTAGTTTAAGGCACTTTCAATGGAAAGTGATTTTCTCTGAAAAGACAGCATTTAGAAAGTGAGGCAACACTCCATTCCCTTCGCACAGTGAATTGAAGTGTTGGAACAGACTGCTTCTCTTTCAGAGAAACGCATGTAAGTTTCTTCCTAATGCTTGCATGTAGCTTAAGGCACTTTCAAAGGAAGGTGATTTTCTCTGAAAGGACAGCATTTAGAAAGTGAAGCAACACTCCATTCACTTCGCACAGTGAATTGAAGTGTTGGAACAGACTGCTTCTCTTTCAGAGAAATGCATGTGAGTTTCTGGTGAATGCTTGTAAGTAGCTTAAGGCAATTTCAAAGGAACGTGATTTTCTCTGAAAGGACAGCATTTAGAAAGTGAAGGAACACTCCATTCACTTCGCACAGTGAATTGAAGTGTTGGAAGAGAAGGCTTCTCTTTTAGAGAAATGCATGTGAGTTTCTGTTGAATGCTTGAAAGTTGCTTAAGGCACTTTCAAACAAAAGTGATTTTCTCTGAAAGGACAGGATTTAGAAAGTGAAACAACACTCCATTCACTTCACACAGTGAATTGAAGTGTTGGAACAGACTGCTTCTATTTCAGAGAAACGCATGTGTGTTTCCTGTGAATGCTTGCAAGTAGCTTAAGGCACTTTCAAAGGAAAGTGATTTTCTCTGAAAGGACAGCATTTAGAAAGTGAAGCAACACTCCATTCACTTCGCACAGAAAATTGAAGTGTTGGAACAGACTGCTTCTCTTTCAGAGAAATGCATGTGAGTTTCTGTTGAATGCTTGTAAGTAGCTTAAGGCACTTTCAAAGGAAAGTGATTTTCTCTGAAAGGACAGCATTTAGAAAGTGAAGCAGCACTCCATTCACTTTGCACAGTGAATTGAAGTGTTGGAACAGACTGCTTCTATTTCAGAGAAACGCATGTCAGTTTCTTCCTAATGCTTCAAGTAGCTTAAGGCACTTTCAAAGGAAAGTGATTTTCTCTGAAAGGACATAATTTAGAAAGTGAAGCAACACTCCATTCACTTCGCACAGTGAATTGAAGTGTTGGAACAGACTGCTTCTCTTTCAGAGAAATGAATGTGAGTTTCTGTTGAATGCTTGTAAGTAGCTTAAGGCACTTTCAAAGGAAAGTGATTTTCTCTGAAAGGACAGCATTTAGAAAGTGAAGCAACACTCCATTCACTTCGCACATTGAATTGAAGTGTTGGAACAGACTGCATCTCTTTCAGAGAAACGCATGTGAGTTTTGTTGAATGCTTGTAAGTAGCTTAAGAAACTTTCAAAGGAGAGTGATTTTCTCTGAAAGGACAGCATTTAGAAAGTGAGGCAACACTCCATTCACTTCACAATGTGAATTGAAGTGTTGGAACAGACTGCTTCTCTTTCAGAGGAACGCATGTGAGTTTCTTCCTAATGCTTGCAAGTAGCTTAAGGCACTTTCAAAGGAAAGTGATTTTTTCTGAAAGGACAGCATTTAGAAAGTGAAGTAACACACCATTCACTTCGCACAGTGAATTGAAGTGTTGGAACACACTGCTTCTCTTTCAGAGAAACGCACGTGAGTTTTTTGAGAATGCTTGAAAGTAGTTTAAGGCACTTTCAAAGGAAAGTGATTTTCTCTGAAAGGACAGCATTTAGAAAGTGAAGCAACACTCCATTCACTTCGCACAGTGAATTGAAGTGTTGGAACAGACTGCTTCTATTTCAGAGAAACGCATGTCAGTTTCTTCCTAATGCTTGCAAGTAGCTTAAGGCACTTTCAAAGGAAAGTGATTTTCTCTGAAAGGACATAATTTAGAAAGTGAAGCAACACTCCATTCACTTCGCACAGTGAATTGAAGTGTTGGAACAGACTGCTTCTCTTTCAGAGAAATGCATGTGAGTTTCTGTTGAATGCTTGTAAGTAGCTTAAGGCACTTTCAAAGGAAAGTGATTTTCTCTGAAAGGACAGCATTTAGAAAGTCAAGCAACACTCCATTCACTTCGCACAGTGAATTGAGGTGTTGGAACAGACTGCTTCTATTTCAGAGAAACGCATGTCAGTTTCTTCCTAATGCTTGCAAGTAGCTTAAGGCACTTTCAAAGGAAAGTGATTTTCTCTGAAAGGACATAATTTAGAAAGTGAAGCAACACTCCATTCACTTCGCACATTGAATTGAAGTGTTGGAACAGACTGCATCTCTTTCAGAGAAACGCATATGAGTTTTGTTGAATGCTTGTAAGTAGCTTAAGAAACGTTCAAAGGAGAGTGATTTTCTCTGAAAGGACAGCATTTAGAAAGTGAGGCAACACTCCATTCACTTTGTAGAGTGAATTGAAGTGTTGGAACAGACTGCTTCTCTTTCAGAGAAACGCATGTGAGTTTCTTCCTAATGCTTGCAAGTAGCTTAAGGCTCTTTCAAAGGAAAGTGATTTTCTCTGAAAGGACAGCATTTAGAAAGTGAAGCAACACTCCATTCACTTCGCACAGTGAATTGAAGTATTGGAACAGACTGCTTCTCTTTCAGAGAAACGCATGTGAGTTTCTGGTGAATGCTTGTAAGTAGCTTAAGGCACTTTCAAAGGAAAGTGATTTTCTCTGAAAGGACAGCATTTTGAAAGTGAAGCAACACTCCATTCACTTCGCACCGTGATTTGAAGTGTTGGAACAGACTGCTTCTCTTTCAGAGAAACGCATGTGAGTTTCTTCCTAATGCTTGCAAGTAGCTTAAGGCACTTTCAAAGGAAAGTGATTTTCTCTGAAAGGACAGCATTTAGAAAGTGAAGCAACACTCCATTCACTTCGCACAGTGAATTGAAGTGTTGGAACAGACTGCTTCTCTTTCAGAGAAACGCATGTGAGTTTCTGGTGAATGCTTGTAAGTAGCTTAAGGCACTTTCAAAGGAAAGTGATTTTTTCTGAAAGGACAGCATTTAGAAAGTGAAGCAACACTCCATTCCCTTCGTGTAGTGAATAGAAGTGTTGGAACAGAGTGCTTCTCTTTCATAGAAACGCATTAGTGTTTCTTGTGAATGCTTGCAAGTTGCTTAAGGCACTTTCAAAGGAAAGTGATTTTCTCTGAAAGGACAGCATTTAGAAAGTGAAGCAACACTC